>NC_061824.1:15692901-15705401 GCF_019202785.1 Penaeus chinensis
GCGAAAAAGACGAGAGAGAGAGAGGACGAGAGAGAGAGAGAGAGAGAGAGAGAAGAGAGGAGATTAGAGAGAGAAGAGAAGAGACGAGAAGGAGAGAAAAGAGAGGAAAGAGAGAGGAGAGGAGAGAGAAAGAGGGGAGGAGAGAAGAGGAATTTTGGAGGAGAGGTTAGATGAGTGAGAAAGGAGGGAGGAGAAGAAGTTTAGATAGAGAGAGAGGGGAGAGAGGGGAGACGAGACAGATAGAGAGGAGAAAGAGAGAGAAGAGAGAGAGAGAGAGAGGAGAGATGAGTAAGAGGAGAGAGAGAGAGAGAGAGCGAGAGAAGAAGGAGAGAGAAGAGCGAGAGAGAGAGAGAGAGAGAGGAGGATGAGAGAGAGACGAGGAGAGAGAGAGGGAGAGAGAGGAAGAAAGATTGAGAGGGAGAGGGGGATGTGGGAGATGAGTGAGGAGAGAGAGAGAGAGAGAGAGAGAGAGAGATAGACCTGTGCATATTTCTCTTTCTCTTTTTCTTAACATAAGAACTTCAAGCAACATCATAAGTAACGGAAATGGCACATTCTTTTTCAGTGAGAGTATCCTTTGTATGCACGAGAAACTTGATTCTCAAGCCTTTTTTGCGAAGCCTGGAAACTTGCTTTGATAGAAAAGCTTCACAGGCTGACACTGGTATGATTTTGTGATTTTGTCTTTTTCTTCATTTTATTCTGCTTATTCCTCTTCATCTTTATTTCCCTTCCTTCTTCTCCATTCTCATTATTCTTAGACTTTTACACCCAGTGGGTTAACAAGTTATGGCGTTGCAAAGTCGTTTGAATAGTACACAGGAATTTTAATTCGTTAAACAGAGTCAGTTTTCAAACGATGAAAAATAAAAATAAATAGATAAATAAAGAAATGCCCAAAATAAATGTATTATCCATTTCGTAGCCAAGATAAGATTCCTTTCAGCCCGTCACAGGGAGCGCCAACCAAGTGAACATCGTACTTTACATGTTAATGTCTTCATCAGCAGTTTGTAGTTCTCTCAGTAGACGAGGTAGCGCCGGGTGTCTCTTTAAGCAGTCAGTCATATCTGGCTGTGCCCCGTCCGTCACCCGGCGGAGGGGCCCGGGTCTCCTGCCTCTCTGCTCGCCCCTCAGTCCCATTCCCGTGGCGGCCGAACACACTCGCTCCTTACAAGCCGCCATTCAATATAATTCCAACAACAATTGCCCAGGTCCCATTCGTGAAGCTCCACACGCCGGAAGGCTCCGGAGTCCCTCGCCCAGAGCATAGAAGCTCGCCTTCCCGGCAACACTAGAGGCGCTGCATAAACATTATAAAAACACGCAAACTTTTGTGGGAAAGCGATAATCTAATTTATGCAGGATCTTTTTCCCCTCCGGCCGGCGTAAGGCACACGGCCGAGGGGCCAGCCCTTTTGTGGGTTTTGTGGGAAGCGGGAGGCACGCGGAGGTTAAGTCCTAATGAGGGAGCCAAATTCTGGATCCTCCTCGCGCCTGGCTGTTCAAGCCGGTGGCAAATGACATTCCATCAGCTAATCACCATCACATGTAAATACTTATCAAGTAGCATCGTGTGACTGTAGTACTTTATAACGTAAACCTAATCGCCACAGCCATCTCAAAATCTTGAGGGAGAAATCTGCGGAGCTTCTCTGACCTGCGTCCGATGGCGTGAGCTTAATCCGGATCGTCGTTACCCTCCCTCGCCTCCCTCCCTCCTCTTCCCTCTTCAGCCATCTTGTCCGCGTCTTCGCTTCGTCTCCGAATGCCTCTGCCAACTCGGGATGTTCTTCGAGGGGGCGCCCTTCCCGCCCGGCGCCCTTCCCGCCCGGCGCCCTTCCCGCCCGGCGCCCTTCCCGCCCGGCGCCCTTCCCGCCCGGCGCCCTTCCCGCCCGGCGCCCGCTGAAGTCAGCGCCGCAGCTTCGACGCACAAATCTCCCCTCCTCGCTGTCCGTCTCGGCGTCGCAGCGCACCGGCAGCACGAGCGCAACAGCTGCGCCCTGCACGCGGGAAGCGTCGCGATAAGGGACGCATTTCTCGCCCTGGCTGCCCCCCCCCCCCCCCTGGCAAGGTATCAGCCGGAACTTGATGTCAGTTTGATGCGTATTAGTCTGCATGATACATATACAATTTGCAGAGTCAGCTTCACTGTACCACTTTTGTTAAACTAGATAAGAACGCCTCAGTCGAAAAAATGGCCTTCTGATTATCACTGTATCGACGCTGGCCGGAAATCGTCTGAGCGCTTATCTGCCACCCGCCAGGCGAGCAGCACAGGCGCCTGGAGACGCAGACCCACAGGCCGACGTGGGAGCGGCGAAAAGAGGAAAACACAGACTAGACAGACAACACCAAACCGCATATAAACGCGCTCATACATACAAACTTACAAATGATAATCGCAATGATAATAATGATATTAATATTTTCTTTGATAATGATAATAATGATAATAATATAATTAATGATGACTACTAATAATAATGATAATGATGACAATAATAATAATTATTATGATAATGATAACAATAATCATAATTATAATAATAATATCAGTAAATAAACATTAGTAATTAATGACATATGATATTAATATGAGAATAATGTTAAATACAATAATTAATAATGATATAATATTTGGTTAATGATATAATTATAATAATGATAACAATAACAATGATAATAATAATCATAGCAATCATAATGATGATAATGATAATAATAATAATAATGATAATAATAATAATAATAACAACAACAACAACAACAACAATAATGATAACAATGAAAATAACTACAACAACAACAACAAAACACATCAACAATGATAATGATAGTAATAATAATAATAATAATAACAACAACAAAACACATCAACAACAATAATGATAGTAATAATAATGATAATAACAATAACAGGGGTGAAGACTGGTGTTGCAGGCAGAATAGGGGTAAATTAGTTCTGACAGTCAGTTACTTAGTGTGGCTTGCTTTTGTGTATGCATTCTCAAAAGGAAAAAAACCAAAAGGAAAAAAACAAAAAAAAAAAAAAAACAAGAAAAAAAAAAAAAAATAAAAAAAAAATAAATGAAAAAAAAAAAATTGTTTTGAAAGAAAGAAGTAATAACTAAGTAAAGAGAAGGAAGTAAAATAAGAAGGTAAACAAGAAGTAAAAAAAGAAAAGAGTAAGCTTAGTAAAAACAAGAGTAAGTAAGTAAGAGGGTGAGTTAATAGGAAGAGCCTCTCAGTATTAGTCCCCTTTTGAAAACAAAAAACGTATGGGAGGAGCAAAAAAAATAAAAAAGAGGAAAAACGAAATAGAGATAAGAAGGCTGATATACAGAAGAAACATCAAGAAGGAAAGGAAAATATGAGGGTAAGTAATAGGCAAGGTAAAAGTAAGTGGTATTCAGAAGTAGTAAGCAGTGAAGTAAATCATGAGAGTGGTTTGATTGAAAATGAGAATAAAAGAATTTGAAAAACGGTGCTTAATCTGAAGACAAGACACAGGAAAGGGACAGACTAAGGATAAGAACCAGAATTCAAGGACAGTTATTAAGCCAGAACCTAGCACAAGACAAAGGCTCTTTGTACAAGGAATATGAGGAAAAAAACGGAGTATGGAGGAGAGTAGGGAGAGCGTTGAATGTTTGAGGAGTATGGAGAGAGGAGAGAGAGATAGAGCCAGTCTGTGTTTTTCTCCTTTGTTTGTTTATAGGGAGTAGGAGGCCCTGGATGAGCGTTGATTTCAAGCTCTGCAGATTTGAAACAGTGACGCATATTGTGTAGACAGAATGCCAAAAAAAATAAAAATAGCACAGAAAGAATAATAAAACAGTCGGACTGAGATGCGGAGACATGATAATGTTACAAAGGTTCATCCACTCTGGCGTACAAGAAAGCTTTTGTGATTGGGGGATCCCTTGCTGCCCGGGACCCCCACTCCATAGTAGTGTATAGGGGTTGGCGGTTTAAGTATGAGGGGAGAAGTAGTATGCTACTACTTGGAAATAGCTGAAACCAGGAGAACTCCCTAGGGGAAGAGAAAACTGGGCGGTGACAAAACATAAAGGAACCTAGGTCTATGGAGAGAGACAGTCTGGGAAACTAATGGGCTAATGACGAAAAACCAGAGCCCTACGAGACGTGTACTCAGGAGGGTTACCAGCACACAAGCGGAACTGAGGGGGAGCGAAACGACGGTAAGAAGAGAGGGGGCAGGAGAGGGAGCGGAGAGGAAGGGGAGGAAAGATAAGACACCCCAGCAGAATGAGGGGAGAGACGGGGGGGCAAGGCCCCCCAGCCCCCAGATCCATGAAGAAGCCCACATGAGTGCGAGACTAGCGGGAACGGAAAGTAAGGTGAGGTAAAGGTATCAGCGGGATGATTAGATAAAAAGGGGTAAGAAAATAGTTTGTAGCTGGATAGATCAGCGGAGGGGAAAGTAGGGAAGGACCCATAATATGCTAAAGGAATAGCCAGGGAGGGATGGGAATGAAAAGGGGGACGACAATGAATTAGAACTTTCCCCAATACAATGTGGGAGAAGACGCGACCTACAGATCGGCTAGACATTATCACTGTGAAATTCTGAGAATATAAAAAGAAAAGAAGGAGAAAGAAAGGGAAGAAAAAGAAGAGAAAAAAAGATCGACTAGAGAAGAAAGAGAAGAAGAAAATATAAGGAAGAAAGGAGGAGAAGAAGGTCAATAGAAATGCTTTCTGTCCTCATCGAGGCAGCCCGATAGCCCCTAGATGGTATCCATTGGACACACGTATATTGAAATGTAAAAGAAAAGGAAAGAAAGAAGATGAATAAAAGCACAGGTTAGTGCTTGAAGCAGAAATTTGATGAGACAGCCTAGAGGGGAGATGAAAAAGACATCAGTAGTAACGAGGAAAGAGAGAAGAAGCAAGAAAGAAAAGAGAAAAGAAAAGTTATGCGGACAGCACATGAAGAAAAAAAGTGCAGAACAGTTGTTAGACAGTTCTGCCGCTTTGAGTGATAGTGCGAGCCTCCCTGAAATATGAAATTGTGACAAGAAAAGAATAAAGAAAGAAGAAAAAAGGTGATATTTCAGAATGTGAGGAGAGGGGATTTAGATTTACGAATTAAGAATAAGAGCTTGGTAGATAAAGAACGGGAATAGAGACGAATTGTAGGAGGGAAAGTGAAGGAAAGATTTTGTTGTGTGAAGTTATATGTCTAGTAGAAAGTATGGTAGTAAGGATGAATAGAGGTAGTGCAAAATGGGCAAATTAGGGAACGAAGCATAGCAGCCTAGACAGTTCGAGAAAGAAATGGATACGCAGGCGTGTAGCTTGATTGGATAAGGAAATTACAGTTGAAATTGTTACAAAAAAAACCTAGTTTTACTGGGTGAATGAGCGAGACGAAGAATAATTCGAAAGGAAAGGACATGAAAGAAAAGTGAAAGAGAAAAGAAGCAGCGAATACCTAAGCCCCACTGGTTGTGGTCCGCTATTGCAGTAATCCCAAGATAAAGACCAGTCTTAATATAATTTTTAATAATATTAATAATAATAATGATAATGATAATAATAATAATTATTATTATTGTTATTATTATTACTATTAATGCTAAACATGATACTACTATTACTAATGATAATAATGATAACGATGATGATAATGAAAATAATGATAATGATAATAATAATAATAATAATAATAATAATAATAATAATAATAGTAATAATAATAATAACAATAATAATAAAAATAGCAATAATGATGCTGACAATGATAATTGCAATAATAATAATGATGCTGACAATGATAATTGCAATAATAATAATGATGCTGACAATGATAATTGCAATAATAATAATGATAGTTATAATGATATTAATGATAATGATAATAATAATAATAACGATGAAGTAATAGTAATAATAATAGTAATGATAATAATAACAATAATAATAATAATAATAACAATAAAAATGATAATAACAATAATAATAATGATAATAATAATAATAATAATAATAATAATAATAATAATAATAATAATAATAATAAAAATAACAATTATGATAATTATGATAATGATAATAATAATAATGATAAGGATGATAATAATGATGAATAGAAATAATGATAATGATAATAATAATGGTAACAATAATAATGATGATAATAATAATAATGATAATAATAATAATGATAATGTTAATAATAACAATAATAATAATAATAATGATGATGATGATGATGATGATGATGATAATAATAATAATAATAATAATAATGATAATAATAACAATGATGATGATTATGATAATGATAATAGTAATAATAATGATAAGGATGATAATAATGATGAATAGAAATAGTGATAATGATAATAATAATAATAATGATAATAATAATAATAATAATAATAATAATAATAATAATAATAATAACAATAATGATAATTATGATAATGATAATAATAATGATGATGATAAAGGATGATAATAATGATGACTGGAAATAATGATAATGATAATGATAATAATAACAATGATAATGATAATGATAATGATAATATGAATAACAATAATAATAATAATAATAATAATAATAATAATAATAATGATAATAATAATAATTAGAATAATCATAACAATAATAATAACGAGGATGATAATAATAATAACATTTATAATAATGATAATGAGAATGATAATAACAGCAATAATAATAATGAGAATGATAATATTAACAATAATGATGATGCTGATAATGATACGAAGAATAATAGGAACAGTAATGATAATACTGGCGATGATTATAATACTGATAACGACAATGATTTCAAGATGAAAATTGCAAATTGCAATGATATGGATAATGGAAACACGTACTCATTATTGTTGTTATCATTATATGTCATTATCATCATTACCATAATTACTGTGGCAGCTCTCCACTGTTGTTTTTGATGTTGACGTTGTAGTCATTAGTGTTATTGTTCTAAATGCTGCCGTCGTAATAGGATACAGGAACGATAGTGATGGAAAATGGTCATGATAAGGATGACAACAACCATGATGATAATAGTCACAATATTTTTAGATAATGGAAATTGAAAAAGATAATGACAATAATAATGATGATGATGATGATGAAAATAATAATAACAATAATAATAAAAATAATGATAACAATAAGGATGACATTAGCGATATTGATAATAATAATGATGATAATAACAATAACAATTACAATAGCAATAATAACAATAACAATTACAATAGCAATAATAACACTAATAATAATAATAATCTGCAAAAGAGGAAAAAAGAAAAAGGAGGATATAAATATAAACGACAAAAATGGGAATAACAGCAAGAATAAAACAAGACTCATAAAAGGAAAGCGAAGCAGATGACGAAGACATCGCAAGCAAGAGGAGCAGTTCCCCGCGGGCGCCGTCACGCCGCCGCGCCCGCAGCTGCTCCCTCCGCCAGGCACCGAGGAAAGGGCAGCGCTGACCGTCCACCTCCGGCAGCAGGAAAGCAGTTGCGGGCAGGTGTTCGGGGCAGGTGTGCCGCTGCCCTCGTGTGTTGCCGGCGACCTCTGACCTCTTCTCCCGCGCGTATGTAAACACAGTCAACATCAGGCGAGTCTAATTCTCGAGATGTGTTTTCGCCAAAGAGATGAACAGAGCCGAATATTCAAGAGGAAGAAGAAAACGAGTATACAAGCACTCTTATGCACGTATAGTTCAAAACATATGTCGCTTTGGCCAAAGGCTTGATAAATATGATCTGCTGATCTTTTCGCGCCAACCTGGAACATTTCTTGCCATTACAGTTTCCGTACGGCCTCCGAGATCTTCCCCCGAGTCAATAATGTATTTGCGCTCAGCAGCATGCATGCTCCCTCCCAGCCCTCGTGTTGCATGCGCAGCTGTCTCGCTCCTCGTTTCTGATCTCTAAGTGATATACGAATCCCTTTTTCCTCATTTTCTTGCATCACATTACGGTCCAGTGACTTCTGTTCGTGAGCTCGTTATCCCTTTTGGTAACCTTATCACAGAGTCACAATTTTCATTAGGTTTTAAAATTAATGATGAGAATCTGGTGTTCCTATATTTGGATGGTTTGCGAGACAGCTAATCTTCCATGCCTGTGTGTGTGTGTGTGTGTGTGTGTGTGTGTGTGTGTGTGTGTGTGTGTGTGTGTGTGTGTGTGTGTGTGTGTGTGTGTGTGTGTTTTCTGCACACATTTTCCACTCTTCTTTCCCACCTGCCGAATGAAATCCAGTCGTGTAGCGATCAGCTGCTGTGATCGATGAAAGAAAGACTTACTTCGAGAGGAGAGTGATTTTCTTCTTACTTCAACTTACTTTCTTTAACATCGGCTGCATGAGGAGCCATCCATAATCATAAAGCGATTCCAGCGCGAGAACCTGTTTGCCATCTGTGAAGACCGCGATAGAGAAGAGGTCGCCCCGTGTGGCGCGCGGGCCAGGTACTGCCCCGGCGTCGCTCTTTTTAACGAGCCATGCGACCGCTTTAGTTACGAGAAATGCATTTCATTCACACAAAGTGCAATTATCTTGGCATCTCGTTGTCACTATTCTTTATCCCTGCATCCATATTCTCTATGACCTATATAGATGTGCAGGTGGCGACAGGGACCTGTCAGGGGCTTCTACGTTTGTATAATGAAAAATGACAAGCAACTGATTGCGCGCTGGCACGACAAGATGTTCCGTCGATTTCCAGGGCGTGTGAGGCAGAAACGTTGATGCTGAATAAAGACACGACACTGATTAGCTTTATTTTGGACAAGACAAGTTTTTAATTCAGAGTAGAACCAGTAGTTCAACAAAAACTGATTGGTGCACCATTTATTTCTCACACATACAAGAGCCTTTTTTCTGCCATATAGTCATTGCTTCGTTTGTGATTATTATATTCTTGAACAGGAATCGAGGACAAATATTGCAGGATTGGTCTTAGAACAATTAGAAGCGCGCCCTCTGGAGGCCAGTCACGCCCCTCGCCCGCCTTCCTGACGCAGAACTGCATCACTCGAAGCGCCTCACGCGTCGGCGCATTCCGGGGAGGGCGGCGACGTGAGAAAGTTCTCAAGTACTGCACGCCGACGCCAGCGCGCAGGGCCTTCCGCTGTCTCTATTACTGCATACCTGCAGAGAGCAGGGTCTTGCATCCTCATTTCTCACACGGGAACCAACACAGCGCAGGACCTTCCTCATTTCCACGGCCCTTTGCTCTCGGGGCAGGATTCCAAAGCGAAGTTGCCACCATAGCGTTCTCACGGTCCTAAGCACCGGCACTTCTGCAGTGTCTACGTGTGACGAACGCATGTTTAAGAGATCTTGTTCTTCATCAGACTGCCATTTCTTTGAGCCTGTGTTACGTTCATCGTTTGGAGCATATGTTTTCTACTGTTGCCTCCAGTTGCACTCGAGTTGCTGTGATTGGCGACGATGCAACATGTCAACGGGGCTGGTGCTGCGCCTCCATATCCCGCCACAATTAGCGCATAACTCCGCGAATCACTAGTTTCCAATAATGTCCGCTGGGGGGCGGGCATGGGGAGGGGGGGATGCACACCCATCGCCGCCGCACAATGACCTCAGCCGTAAATTCTTTCCTCCAAAGGTGAATATCGACCGTAAACTCATAAATTCTTTGCAGAGAATTGCAGAATATTTATCTTGCGAAATGTAGTTTCCCCTGAAAACGATCTGATGGAAATCTGAAATTATTTTACGACACAGAGGCTTCTTCAAATTTACATCGCGTGTGAATACAAACACAGGTGCAAGATAAGAAGGGCAGGAGGGAAGCGAGTGAATTTTGAGAATTCACCTTTACGGATTGTCTACATTTATTTTTTTTCGATTGTGAAACTGTCAACGTCAGTTCATTTTCGCTCGACTGACTTATGCTAGCTTGTAAGTTATCCCCTTGTAACGCAAGGAAGAATATTTGTTTGTACACTATATGCATGATTTAACAATCCAGTGCAAAAAGCTATTTTAAATATGCACTCACTATTTCTTTCATTACATGTTGTGGTTGGCTGAGGCCTCGGCCAATGGCAGAGCGGAGTCGTCGCCCTTCGGCCCCGCCTTCGCCGCCGGAGCTGCGGGCAGCCGAAGGGCCGAGGGCGTCTTGCCACGAAGTGATGCCTCCCGGGTGAAGGTAACGTGGCAGACGCAACCAGTGAGATAACACGCGACAAAGTGCAAGAGTCCAGGCAAAATATGGAGGCTACGATCATATTAGATACATCGTCTCTGCTGTGATCAGATCAGTTACAGTAGTTTGCATGTTTTGTGTTACGTTAGATATTCTCACTTGAAGTCATATTATTGATGATACGGTATTGAAATCTGTTCGTCGATGAATGATAAGTCTTACTCGCCCAGACCAGTTTAGTTTGGGCAAGTGACTCACTTGATGTTAGTAGATTATAGCTAAATAAACCGACATTGTAATCTAAGATTAAACAAGTTCATTTAAAGTCTCCGTTCCCTCTAGCAGTTTTTCAACTCTCTTGTTTTAGGCTCGTTTGCGTTGGAGTGTCCTTCCTTCCGCTCCGACTCGACGCCGTCAAACCTTCCTTTGCGAAATGAGATCTTTCGGCGAACGTTAACCGACCTACCCGGACGCTTACAGATCATCTTGGGACCTAAACCGTTCAAAGTCCAAGAGGACGCAAGGGAAAGCTCTTAGCGGAACATGCGCACGAGGCCGCGGATGATGCGCGAAGCCGGCCACCTCCCCGTTGCTAAGGGTAAACAAGCTGGAGTCACTGTCTGTAGATCAAATAATATTAGTAATTAGGCTGACTTGGAATCTGCGAAAAAAAAAAACTAGAGAAACGGGAGAACCTAATAAGAGATTGGAGAATACGGAAGTGCACAACTCCTTCTGAACGGCTGCAGATGGACGAAGAACTGTCTGGAGAGTCCGACCTTGGAAGTAAGGAGGGGGGGCGAGAAAGCCTTCGAATGCAACGCAAAGCATCCGTTTCGTTTTCGCTTGCTTATTTATTACATTATAACCGATAAGGGTACATAACTGACCTGTCTTCTTCTAACATAGCTAGATAAATAGATAGACAGATAGATAGATAGATAGGTAGATTGACTGATTGATTTATAGATATAACAATAAATATGAACAGAAAGATATAGCCAAGTAGATGGATAGAGAGATATATTGATAGAGAGATATGTCAGATAAAACCCAAAATATTTAAGCCTGGATATTTATTGTAATTTTATTTTTGTCAGCAATGTTGTTTGATGAGTCAAACGATTCTAATCACGACCCACCAGAATATTTAACTGGTCCTCTTAATCACAAGGACTAAGGCTGTGGTGATAAAAAGGTCAGGACGCCGTTGGATTAAGCGCGCCTCGTCGCCGACTCAGAGCCATTGATGTGCGTAACATAGCTGTGTGCCTCGCTCGCCGCCCGCGAAAAGGGGCGGGGAGAGCGCGGGCGGGGAGGCTATGGCGAGAGCGAAATGAGCGATGCCCTGAAAGCAGAGGCAGAGGAGCTGATGTGGCCTCTCCCTTCCTCTTTGCCAAGGGCATTTGTTTTACATGTACTGTGCGTTTGTTTAAAAAATAATGATAAAGACAAATGTATCAAGTCGTTTCCAGAAAGGAGTCACAACCTGCAAGACCCAGCAAGGTGAGTGTGAAGGATGATCAGGTTGCAGCATGTGTTTATTTATTAAACTTTTATCCCTTTCTGAATTTATATAAAACAAATGTTCATAATTTCTTCAATTGTGTTTCTTGGGATGGCGATCAAAACCTCTAAATCAGATTTTGATATGCTCTTTTTTCCAGCAGTAGTGGACAGTATGAAACTGAATGTTTTTTCAGTAATAATGAATATATCTATAAACAAAACATCTGAGGGCCTTGTCACAGAATGTATTTGTATTAAGTCTGACCAGCATTGTCTGTGTGTCGCCCCAACATGATCCTTTTGTATTTAATATCATCACTCCATTAACTGAAATGCGCGACGTTAGTTTGTGTGCCTCCGCCCAGGACATTCGGAATAATGTCAAAACAGCTGACGTGAAGCTCGAATTAGATGAGAAAGACATTTCTGAGCACCAAGGGCTGCCCTCTCCTGCTTGAACTATACTTAAATGCCTTCTGACTTTCATTTGCAAGCTCATGCGACGAGTTACACTTGAAGTTATCGAGTAAATGACTTGCAATTCCTCAGGTGAATTTGCCGCGGGTGTCACCGTCACCCCTCATGCAAGCGGACTCTTCCGTCCTGTGATCCCACAGCGGGTCCTCGCCCGGCGCGCTGGTGCCACGTCTCCGCCGGCCACGAGCACGGGCGCCTCGCTCCTCTCTCGGATTTGTCACAACAAAATGTGCAATACAAAATTTTTTCACAACGATGCTACACGAAACGGATAAATAAATTATAGGAAAACAATAGGCGCCCCCGGAATCGCACATCGTG
>NC_061824.1:15722901-15727901 GCF_019202785.1 Penaeus chinensis
AAACTGGTGGTTCAGGATGCAGAGACTGCTGTACCTGCAAGTTAATCAATAACATTAAATGTCTTTTTGTGGTTAGTAATATAAAAAGTTATGAAAGTCTATTAACTTTCTTACAAAGTGCAAAGTATCTGTATTTCTAAAGTATAGTATACAAAGAAGCATCAATAGGCATTTTCACGTACAATTCAATTCCCACAAGAAAATACAGATCATACGTACATTTATTCTCAACCGGGCTAAACACAAATTACAGAGAAGAGAATAAAAACCGTAAGTTTTGTCTTCATAATTCTCGTCCCCTCCATTAAACCTGGTTTATTCTATGGCGCTTATGTCAGTGAATCTTTCTCGATTCTAACAAAGAAGAAAATAGAAGAGTATACCATGATATTGCGGTTGAACTACATTTCTGTTAATAAAAGGGAGATTAATAACAAGCTCACTAGCAACCAATAGTAGTGGTAGTCAGTGATGTGAATGTATTCTAATCTTAGAAAGGAAAGGCGAGCTTGTGGGATTTTTTGGTAAAATAATGTTCAAGACAGATATAGTTGCGTATAAAGATATGCAAGCATTAACTTAATGTTGCCGTTATAATATGGACACTGGATGATGCCTCCATTTGAGGTTGCACCAGCTGATGTTATCACCAAACCAATTGTTTGTTAAAGCAACTAGTATTTCAATAGTTAAGCAAAAGCATATTTTAACTGACCAATATGGTTTAATGATATATACCTCCAATGAGGAATTTATGATACATAGCAAAATGAGTTGTTTTAATTCATCATATTATACTTGTATTGTTGAACCGAAAATGTTTTCCAGACGTATTACTTGTTTAAAAGCATTTAAAAATTTCTTTCTGGGTCTGGCTCTAATCATTTGACTAGAATTCTTACCAGTTTCTTAGTGTAAAAGATATTCCTGAAGTGTATGTAAGATTGTGGTCTTTGTTTTTGTTTACACTTCCTTTGCAGTTTGGTAGGTACCACAGCTACATACGGTCACTCAGTGATACCAGTTGAACGAGAATGTCTAGAAATTGCAATAATATTATGTTTTAGCAGAGCAGTTTACGTGGTAATTTAAAACAACAAATACATGCAGATACATTTATTGCCAAAGATACAAAAATGTTTAGATACTTAGACACAGAATTCCAGCATTCTGAGAAACAATTAACATACCAAACCATAACATACCATAAGTTATGTTAATAAGTTCTATTTGTGTGGTCGAACCTCAGCTTATTCTGTAAACATGAATACATTCGCATATCTACCTGTGTAAGTCTTATATATACACGCAATATAGTAAAAACCTATCTTTGAATATCATTGATTAATTAAGACTATAAAGTATACTTTTCAGGTTTACCTTTCGTACTCTTTCGAATATACAAATAAACTTTAACTGGCCACTGCAGAACTACAGAAATTGGAAAGGAATCACATTTTGCTTCTGCACTGATTTGCCAATCTTAAAAAATACAGGTGAAAAATACAGAAATTTTGACCTCTGCCTCGTCACCTGCTCTTCTTACACAGCTGGTTTGCCTCGTGTATTTCACTATGATTTTCCATATATATATATTTTAAAATTTCTGGTGAGAATTGAGCAATAGGAAATTAATACAGAGATTTAGTATTTATACTATAAATACAATATTGAAGATTTTGACCAAGAACTTTCATTTATGAACAATTTCTGAAGGAAATGCATGAAATACACGATAATGGATTATAGCTGTAATACACAATCAAGTTTTTGATTAATAAATATTGCATAGGATACTGTCCGATTGGTACATCAATAAACCATTATTGTATTACATACATTACTTCAGAATTTGTGCTGCTTGAAAAAGTAAAACTCATGGCCACTATGTTTTACAAGTTCATGATTCATTATATACAAATGCAAAACTGAATGTCTCTAAAAACAGAGAACCATCCAAAATAAATATCGCATTGCTTATGGCCCTTTAAAGTCTACCTGTGTAGTATATATGTGTATATATCTCCACCTTATTGCTGCTCATGTGGATATTTCGATATAGGGAAACTCATCATGAAAAGAAGTGTAAAAGATAAAGCTACCAAACCCTTGTCTTAAAAAAGAAAGGGAGGGAAGGTGGTAAAGACTGCTCTTTCACTTTGGATGATAACGTTTACGGTGAAAGAGTGTTTACTATAAAATGAAAGCATAGTTCTAAAATAAATATGCCAATCAAATTAAATAAATTATGCAATTCATGTATTATATAACAGCATAACAAATACGTTCTGTATACATTAAGTCAATGTGAAGAGAAAATATATAAACGGACAAAATGCCACTAATGTAAGAATAAAAAAAATAAAATAAGAGACTGAAAGGGTAATTGCAAATCAACCTCATAATCAATTTTAACGAGACAGAATCTCTACCACCAACGCGACTTATTATTAATAATGCCATAAATTAGACTATTGCGTTCCTATTCCTATGGTTGCTTGACCATTAGAACATTAATACCCACTTCAATCACAGTCCATCATGTAACCTCATGATGAATTATAATAAAATTATCATGTTCTTTAAATATGAAAATCCACATTATATTCAGTACGTGTTGGTGCTTCCTTGTGATCTCGTGTAAGTAAAAATAATAATATCGACTGTAAATATATAACTAAATCTAAAAATAAAAGGATATTTGTTTCATAGCTGAACAAAGGGTGTATCCAATCCTAACTTAAAATACACATCACAGTTGAGCAGAACATTAAGTAATGTTACTAACATTCCTCCTGGCTTTCCAAAGTTTACAGGGTGGGGGTGGGGGTATAAGAGAATAGAAGGGAAAGAGGGAAGGGAGGAAATGGAAAAATGGCACCTCATATCCTCATAGCCTCATTTAAGTTAAGTACTGTCAGAATATATTTATACATGCTTGTCATCAGGCTCATTTAAATATACATTTATATATCGATTATAGCCCTTATTCACTTATGATTCATGGATATAGATATACATTAATATCGTTTAAGAATATCCTTCTCTGCTTTTATATCTTGATATTATACTGACCAAGCAGCTGCAACAGGTACCCATGCAAAACACAAGGGAACTTTACTTCTTTTCTGGTTTAATGCCCATGGAGCCGAGGAGTGAGGATGCAGGTCCAGGCAAGCCATTCTGAGCAGTGTATGTCTTCACAAGATCTTGAACTGCTTGCATGTCCACCTTAACAGGCTCGAAATCTTCCACGTCGTCAAATTCATCGTCCGCTTCATCGCCATTGCCATTGTGCTGCGAGGCCAGGCTGTCTCTGAGGGTGGTGGTCGCAAGTTCTCGTTCCATCTCTCGCAGGTACTCCTTCATCTGGAGGTCGACGCCCGAGGACGTGGCTGACACTGTGGAGGCAGCAGACTTCTGAGAGGTGTTGGAGGACTTGCGGCTCAGGCTGCCGTCGCCCACGTCTTCCTCCCCGTAGCTGCTCATCCCAGACGATTCGTCCTCTGACTGGTTCCAGTAGTCATCTTCAGGAACTCCGAATTCTGAAAGTAGTTAAGCAGTCACACGATGTCAAGAAAGGTCCATAGATGCATCACACTGCCCTTTACAGACGGAAAGACAGTACCCTTCAGATTATTACCTTGATTACTTTTCTCATCAAGTTGATTAAAGTGAGTAGCTAAGCACAATTTTTTTTTAATATACCACAAACTTACCAAGAATATTAGTAATGGCTTCGGTGAAAGATTCGGCATTAAAATCGACTTTGTTGGAGAGGGAGGACATTTCCGAGCTGTTGGAGGAGTCGGAGGCATTGGACTGGGCTGATATCTTGCGGAGTTGTGGGTGCACCATGAGGCTCGAGGGCTTCCTGGCCTTGGAGGTCTTGCGGGAGGTGGACAGAGTGGACAGCTTCCTGATGCGCTCCTGCAGGTCCTGAGGAACCTCTGCGCCATCCAGGTCAGACATGTGTCCCAGGAAGGCTGAGAGAGAGTTCATCACCTCGGTGTCATCAGCAGGTCTTGGCTGGTCATTGCCATTGGCACTTCCAAATTTGTTCTCCAGCATGTCATCCAAGGCGTCAGATGTTATCTGCAGCCAGCTGTCATCTGTAAGACAAAAATGAGCAACGTCAGGTCTGGGGTGTTTCTATTTGTGAAGATAGAAAAGAAGGGAAGACATACAGATCACAGTCTCAGCCCGTATATACATAGCAAGGCATATACTACAAATCCCTAAACTTTGGCTGGAATGTTGAAAGTTCTTAATTAAGGACAGATCCGCTACGAAGACTGACCATCAGCAGGAACGAGCCTGGTCGCTCTCTCCTTGTAGAACTCGTAGTCCACGTTGACCTTGCCAAGGAGCTTGATGATGATGGCGCCGGCAGACAGCATGTCTTCGTTCTCCTCCGAGCCTTTGCTGGACATCATGTTGGTCACGAAGAACTGGCGAGCGCGATCTTCTAGTTCTTTGAACAATTTTGATCCTTCCAGTTCACCCTGCGGGATTAAAGGCAATAGTATAAGGAACCGCGGCAAAAAAAATGATGAAGTATTCCAAATAAGATGGAAAAGACTTTATAAATATCTTTTCACAAGGACACAAATGCAACCTACCCTGAAATATCCTTTATTTGCGAGCGACTGCTTGTACTTGAGCCAGCGAGGGTTGTTGGCGAGGTCGAGCTGCGCGCTGGCGTCGCTGCCGGTTGGATCGGACGGCGTGGACACGGGGGTCACGCCCCCCGCGCTGCACACCAGCAGCTCGAAGCCACAGGCCTGGGGATGGAATGTCATGTGAGCATTTAAATGAACACAAAGGACGTAACTCTGTAAAATGTGTCCCTTCTATTATCTTTGACATAAACAGATTAAGGGGCAAAATCACAATATCCAAAGGTTTAATAACGTTTACATTAACAATCATAAAATATATTACCATTGAAAGAGCGTGAGACTTTCAAACAAATCATTTTGCGTGTCTACAGAAAGCCT
>NC_061824.1:15736960-15739460 GCF_019202785.1 Penaeus chinensis
ATATATATATATATCCTGATATGTATATATGTATATGTATATATGTATGTGACAATTTTTTTTCTTTCTGTAATTTATGTGTGTATGTGTGTATGTGTGTATGTGCGTGTGTGTGTGTGTGTGTGTGTGTGTGTGTGTGTGTGTGTGTGTGTGTGTGTGTGTGTGTGTGTGTGTGTGTGTGTGTGTGTGTGTGAGCGTGAGTGTGTGTGAGCGTGAGTGTGTGTGAGCGTGAGTGTGTGTGAGCGTGAGTGTGTGAGCGTGAGTGTGTGTGATCGTGAGTGTGTGAGCGTGAGTGTGTGAGCGTGTGTGTGTGTGAGCGTGAGTGTGTGTGAGCGTGAGTGTGTGTGAGCGTGAGTGTGTGTGATTGTGTGTGATTGTGTGTGATTGTGTGTGAGCGTGAGTGTGTGTGATTGTGTGTGAGCGTGAGTGTGTGTGATTGTGTGTGAGCGTGAGTGTGTGTGATTGTGTGTGAGCGTGAGTGTGTGTGATTGTGAGTGAGTTCTCCCATGAATCTAAATTCTTTTCTCACAGAAGAGTGCGTTCCGCGTGGGATGCCTGCAGCGACTGCTTGCGTCCCGGCGCCCTCCGATCCCTCCTGATTATTTTGGGTAAAGTTTCCCAGAGAGGAAAGAGCAGGGAGCGAGGGCCTCTGGGCGGAGGGGGCGCCTGCACAACAAAGGACACGCCGTATGCGATGCGTGTCTGGTATTTGGGTCAAACAGGTAGATCAATGACACGCGACGCCATTGGCCCCGGGTGCTGCGAGTGACAGGCGACGCGACGGGAAAGAGCGTCACGCGTGATAAAGGAGCGGACGCACGAGGGGAATGGAGATATAAAGGGAAATAAATATAAATTAATTAATAATCAAATAAGGATACGCGGCAATGGCTCCTTGAACCGGACCGAAGAATCGAGGGCGGGAAAGATGCAAAGATGCGCGCTGTCCTCGACCGGCACGAGCCCTCCTGACGAGGGCGCGAAACCGCCGCGCCCCTGCCCCACTCACGGGACGCGCCGCTAATGACTTAAGTGCTCATTCATCGCCTCTCGGCCGTAGCCTCGTTTTCAGGGAGGGGATTGATGGATCCCGGGTGGGGGGCCCGGCGGAGGAGGGGAGAGGGACGGAAGGGGAAAGGGGTGCAAGGGCCGTGGGACGACAGGGACCATAATTACTGCAATTACTCGACACGACGTCTTGGCCGCAGCCTCGTCGCTGCAACCCTGGCCATTTGCAACAGTGATTCCTCCCAGCCTAGCTGAGGACAGCCGAACGTCGAACATTTGTACTAAGAAAACACAAGAACTTCCTGGACTCATTCACATAATCCATATAAAGAACAGGCCAGTGTTCATGAAGTAGGACGCAGTCGAGCCACGGGAAACACCGCTCTATCGCGTCACTCTGCCTTTGATTTCCTCTCAAAATAACGAAAAGGAAAGGAAAAGTGATTTAGTAGAGGTTCGACTGACAAAGACGCCTCTTTTCTGACCAAGATAAGCCCTTGTTAATCTTGCTTCTCCCTGTCACCCAAGATTTTCTCATCATGGCGAAACTTGACATCTCTATAAATATAATGCATACTTTGATTTTTAATTTTCAATTTGAACATTTGTATACAATCTATGTAAAGATGGGGAGTTTGAAACCCATCAGGAATTAAGAATAATGCCTACATTTCCCAGTGAGTGAAACATACCATCACACATTACTGGAGAAAAAATATAACTCGCCCCTTCCTCTCGCAAAAAAAAAAAAAAAAAAAAAAAAAAAAAAAAAAAAAAAAAAAAAAAAAAAAAAAAAAAAAAAAAAAAAAAAAAAACCGTTCAAAGGGTAAAAAGAAGGACTTAAAAATTTACTTGATAAACAGAAAGAAAGAAGAGAAGAGGAAGAAAAAGAAAATCAGAAAAAAAATCGTAATATTAAAGATGAAGAAGCAACAGAAAAAAAGGTGTACAATCAGACAGAAGAAAGAATTCATGACGCAGAGGAAATCTTCGATAAAGGTTGACTTAAAGGAGGAAAAATCAAACCCAAAACTGTAGCAACTTTTTACGTATTGTGATTTTAGACCATGAAATAAACAAATATATATATATAATCATACATACATACATACATACATACATATATATATATATATATATAAACACACACACATACATACACTCGTGTATGTGTGTGTGTGTTAGTATATTTGTGTGTGTGTTCCTGTATGTGTGTGTGTGTGTTCGTGTGTGTGTGTGTTCGTGTGTGTGTGTGTGTGTTCGTGTGTGTGTGTGTGTGTGTGTGTGTGTGTGTGTGTGTGTGTGTGTTCGTGTGTGTGTGTGTGTGTGTGTGTGTGTGTGTGTGTGTGTGTGTGTGTGTGTGTGTGTGTGTGTGTGTGTGTGTTCGTGTGTGTGTGTGTGTGTGTGTGTGTGTGTGTTCGTGTGTGTTTGTGTGTGTGTGTGTGTGTGTGTGTGTGTGTGTGTGTGTGTGTGTGTTCGTGTGTGTGTGTGT
>NC_061824.1:15749460-15754460 GCF_019202785.1 Penaeus chinensis
CGCTGCCGTGTTTGGGGTAAATCCCATCGATTTGTGATTCATGATAAATACCCGTAGGGCATTGCATTAGCGCCCATCACAGACTCACAGATAGTGGGTTATTAATAATTTCCCAGCTCATTTCGCTTCATGAAGTACGGCAAATTAGGGTACAGAGAAGTCTGTATGTGCAGCTTCACATGTTACCTCGGCAGAATTTTTTTCCCCGAGAGGATTCGCTCGCAAATTGTTTTCACGTCACCATTCATTAGTGCGTCATTCTGTCGTATATCATTAAATGTTAAATTCAATGTAGTATTTGAAATAATTTTGTATTACTTCTATAACTTGTTTATTGTATTTGTGTAAAATGAAGTTAATTTCCGTGTTTGGCACCCATGTCCGATCTGTGTGAGGTCACTTTCACTCTCATTAACTGTCCATCACACTCACACACACACACACACTCTCACGCACTCCAGTGAGTTTGTCAAGTCGTGATGTGTGACTTGTGACATACATTTCTTCTCTGCGTTACGACAATTGGTTCAAGTAATTCCTTGCGGATGCCTTTGTCATTTCCCTTATTTACCCTCCTGTCTATCAGAGACGGTTAGCAGTTCAAGCTAGGTCTATGCGGACCGCTGTTACCGTCTCTCTCTCCTATTTTTTTTCCTTAACTTTGTGAAAATAAAACACAAAATGAAAAAAAAAAAGAAGACGAAAATAACGAAAATTCAACCATAAAAACTGCAAATTATATAAATAATCGGCTAGTGGCGCTTAACATCCCCTCTTCTCTGTTGTCTTCCTTTTCTCTTACTATCTTGGCCCTTATGTGTATATGTTCACGATATCTGTCATAGTACCGAAGGAGTCCCTGCTTCAGAAACGGTCACCTTCGGGCGCTGTGGAAAACGTCACCGGGAGATCGCCAGATACCGAGTAAGACTAGGATAATTACGCCCGTCGATCCAGTGAAGGACCAGGAACTCGCCAGAACAGGTACCAGTCGACCCATAAGGCTGTGAACTTGCCTGGACGCCGCAGATCCACTCAACCTCCAGGAGCTCGAAGAGGACGCTTCCGGCCGGACGCCCGTGATCCTGACGAGGACAACGAGAACGTCGGTACGAGCAAGAAGGACCTGGATGAGATCTGCGGGAACGTGCATTGGGCAAGTAAGCCTCCGAGTTAGGCCTGGTCGAGGACTACGAGGACGAATCCGAAGTCAAGGAGGACCTGTGCGAGACCTTCGAGGACGTGTGGATGTCGAGGACAAACGGATTTACCAGGAACCAAGATGAAGACGACGACAGGGACGAGCAGCCACGAATATGCATCAGGGACAGCACACGCAAGAACGAAGTGTTTACAAGTCAAGAACCAGCCAGGTTGGGTCACCCTTGAGGCAAATATCAGACGCCTCGAGGACGAGGCGCGAGGTAGGTGGCAGAGCGGTGTGACAGGCCCGGGCAGCTGGTTGACCTGACCTTACTCCAGAAGCGCCTCGAGGGAAACACCCGGCGCCCTGGTCAAAACAGGGCGTGCCCCACACACCCACCAGTACTTAAGGCTCAGTATAACCTAGGTCAGAGAGAGTCCTTTTCAGAGAGTCCTGCCGACTGCTTGTCGGGGCAGGCCCCAGCCGCGCGCTCCCCTGCGGGCTGACGACCAAGCACTAAGCCTTACCAAAGACTTGTACCCGTGTGAATATCTGTGTTGCTTACGCTTCTCAATTAAAAAGGTTAAGCCAACTATCCCTTTAACTACTCCTGCTAAAACATATGTTTAAGGTGTTCATATATTACACACACGCACGCACGCACACACACGCCCGCAAGCACGCACGCACGCACACACACATATATATGTTTGTGTGTAATATATATATATACATGTGTGTGTGTGTATGTGTGTGTGTGTGTATGTGTGTGTGTGTGTGTGTGTGTGTGTGTGTGTGTGTGTGTGTGTGTGTGTGTGTGTGTGTGTGTGTGTGTGTGTGTGTGTGTGTGTGTGTGTGTATGTATGTGTGTGTGTGTGTGTGTGTGTGTGTGTGTGTGTGTGTGTGTGTGTGTGTGTGTGTGTGTGTGTGTGCACAAACATACATATATATATATATATATATATTTATATATATAATATTTGATAGTATATATGTATATGTATATATGTATATATATATACATATATATATATATACATATATATATATATATATACATATATACGTACACACACGCACACGCACATATACACACGCACACGCACACGCACACACATATATACATTTGTGTGTGTGTATGCGTGTGTGTACGTATATATGTATATATATGTATATGTATATACATAAATACATATACATATATACTATCAAATATTATATATATAAATATATATATATATATATATATATATATATATAGAGAGAGAGAGAGAGAGAGAGAGAGAGAGAGAGAGAGAGAGAGAGAGAGAGAGAGAGAGAGAGATAGATACACACACACATACATGTATATGTATATAAATATATATACACATGCACACATTTATACATATACATATATATATAAGGAAAACAGCCACATTAAGAAAATGAAATTGAATTGTAACGTTTCAAACTCTTCACGAGTTCCTCTTCAGACGATGAGAAACGACACATGTGTAAAGGCGTTGGAATTGACATTGTTTTTACGTACCAGAACACGTTGCGTAATAGTTTGGTTAAACACAATGCGACTAGCGGTGCTCTGGGGACTTCTCCCGGTATTTATACTATACCCTGTAATGTTTGCCCTAAGTTTTACATAGGTGAGACCGGTAGAGCTTTTGAGAAAAGAATAAGTGAACATAAACGTGACGTTAGATATGCCAGAGATTCAAATGCGTGTTTCGTTTATTTGCGTGATGAAGGTCACCAGCTTAACTGCAAAAACGCGTAAATTAATTCATAAATCAGCTAATTCGATCAGCTGATTCAATTCTTGTTCGTTCTGTCTCTCAACCACTATATGTTCTTGTCAAAATTCTCTCCTTCTATCCATTTTGGTTTATCATTCGTCTGAAGAGGAACTCGTGAAGAGTTCGAAACGTTACAATTCAATTTCATTTTCTTACTGTGGCTGTTTTCCTTTCATCTTTGTGTACACGTTACTATGTTTGTGTTTGTGTCATACATATATATATATATATCATATACATACATATACGTCTATATAATATATGTATATACATATATACTTACATATACAAATATATACATATAAATGTATATAATCATATACATATATACTTACATATACACACACACACACACACACACACACACACACACACACACACACACACACACACACACATATATATATAAATATATATATATAATGAGGAAAAAAAACGAAGGCAGGATTTTTAACGAGCGGCAGGCCAGCGCTGCGGCGCCTACAATCCCTTGATCCGGTCCCCTGTGGAAAGAAAGTGATAACCGGAAGGAAGGTGAGCGAACGTGACAGCCTGTCTCGCTCTTTAATTCCTTCACAAAACATCGTGAGACGTAATTGCTTAGCGGACGATATTTCATTATTTATTTTCTACATTTCAAGGTTAAAGTTGCTGGAAAACAATACTAATGGTTTAAATACCGACAGTAGAAAAAACAATATTGATAATGTCAGAAACGGAATATGTTTACATTAGAAGTAAAATGGTACTTCAGATCAGGTTGAAGATAATATTTATTAGATTTCGAAACTGAAAATCTCGCCTTAAAGCAAAAGGGCTTTGCTTATTATGGCTTCTCTGTGCCCGCAAAAAGAAGGCCGTGCGCTTCTCTTTATTCATTTGGTAACCGTCGGAGAGTTGCCGGCTGCCTCAACGCATCCTGGCCTCGCGAGGAGAATTGCGGCACAGATTGTATGGATTTAGCTCGGCCTGACACTTAGAAGTTACAAAATGAGGACGGCTCTAAACTATCTTGAAGGTCCAGAAATCCCGTTACGAGTGGGCTGCATCAATCAAATACAGGAGACTAGATTTACGAGACTGTTGTCCCGCCATGCAATAAAGCCCCGGTGGAAGTGTTGGGCTTCTTCGATTTACCGACGAGGGTCGTTATCCGCCAAAGGTCGCAGATTTTTTTATATGACTATAATATTTCACATTTAATATCTTTTACAAGTACACATGACACCATATACGTTTACTGTCATTGGATCAGTTGTAAAGGAGCCATTCATATCTATAAGAGACAAAGCCACAGTAAACCTGTAGGAATCGGCTCAACTAACGTCTGGCAATAATTATAGGAGTGATGTGCAAATTTTCCTTACCATTACTAATGCGGAGACGCATTGTTGTCCGCGTCTCATAAGGACAATTACAATTTAAAGATAATTCTTTTAAGTGTGAAGCACCTCAATTCCTGCCTGAAACTTCGAGTCCTTGGCATGAGTCAGCTATCAAAGACGTTTTCGTGAGGAGTCAAAAATATTCTGCCATACAAAAATTCCGGGAGGAAGGACCTTTCGTGAATGCCGCTCTAGGTCTCCTGGTCAGCCTTCTGATTTCCCGGACCTTGCTTACCAAGTACATTAAATTAAAAACAAGTATATCATATTAAAGTAAAAGTTATAAAATATGCTATGAAGATTCTAGCGAACTTTGTGATGATACTTTTGGGTAAATACGTACATTCAGTGTTATGATATTGTAGTGTAATATAGGGAAAAGGAGCATAATTATGTAGTATTTTCTCAGTTGGTAACATGCTGCAGCATAAAGGGCCAGTCCAGCACCTCATTTCTCAACATGCGTGAATGCGTTTCTTCCTGCCACGCTCCACCCTCCACTCCTTCACCTCGGTTGTCGGTATCACTTACACAGCAGCAGACAGACAAGCAGCCTTGCGTTCCGTATGGAAATACGGAATACTTTTGTGCACTATAAAGAATACGCTCGAACGAAACAGTTTGTAGCACTACGGCGTAAATACTGACCTACACGAGCTATTCGTGTTTTAATTTTGT
>NC_061824.1:15771960-15777380 GCF_019202785.1 Penaeus chinensis
CTCCTTGAAGGGACCTAGCAGTGCTTCTCCTGGACCGCATCGCAGATATACGGAAAAATCTGTCCTGGCCCTTATTCGGCCTTGTCCAGGCTTCCTGGAGTACTGGCCGGTCTCTCGAAAGCGACTACACGCACGGGAGATGACACTGGGAGTCACTCTGAACTTTCTGGCCTCCTGACGTACAAATGACCCATCCTCCAGCAGCGGGACTGCCTGTGCGACTTCACAAGGCTGGAGGTAACGCATTTTGCTTGTAATAGAGTCAAAATGATCAGAAAATCCTCAACCAAAAAAGAAAAACGATACGGCAAGTCAGTAGCAGAAAATTGACGTGGCTACCACTAGCTAACTCACTCCAGATTTGGGGGTTGGCTCGCTTTTGGCAATCCTGTCTAGACCTTGTTTATTGCAATTGGGTCAAAGGCAGTGAAATTGATTCACAGGTCGCTAAGGTTGCTGGGTGGAAAATTCCAGTGCGCCAATATATGTCTGTGATATCCGAAAAATAAAGTATTCCCCTAATTGTTTTGAGTAATGTTTATATATATATATTATATATATAATATATATATATATATATATATATATATATATATATAATCTGTGTGTGTGTGCGTGCATATATATATATATATATATATATATATATATATATATACAATATATATATATATACATTTATATATATATATATATATACAATATATATATACATTTATATATATATATATATATATATATATATATTATATATGCATATGTATATATGTACAAATATGTAAATATGTATATGTATATGTATATATATACATATATTCATACATGTATATATATCAAATATATATATATATATATATATATACATACATATATATATATATATATATATATATATATAGAGTAGATAAATAATTACATGGACCGACTGTTTACACAAGCAAATAACGAGACAAATTAATACCTATAATCGCGAACTCCAGTCCCACACCTCGCAAAGTTCCTTCCCCTGCAAGCAAACAGTTCAGCGCCTTCCCGTCCTCCCGTCAACAGGGAATAGCCTTTCGGACAGTGGCCTCTGCAGTGTTACGCTTTCGTGAGGCAAATGATCTTGGTGGGATCATGCTTCTTCGTTACAGGGTCAGATGCTCGCTCACAAGAAACAGCGCATTTGATAATCATGTTCACCCCATTATCACGAGGACACAAGATTGCGAGGGGAAAAAAATATGTTTGAAAGGGTTGGGGGGGGGGAGGGATGCGCCGAGGCTGGGCAGTAGAATAAGAGATAGCTAATTTCCTCTTCACTCAATTTTTTAAAATGCATAATGCAGAATGGATCAAAAGACGCCAAGCCAATTTTATCATTCCAGCCTCATCGCTAAAATAGAACAATAAACCAAAATTAGGCTCAACTGTGGAAAGAGCAAAATCTCTGGATCTTAATGTAGCAGCTAACTCGTTTCCAAGTGGCATCAATCACAACAAAACAGAATAAAACTACCACTGCACAAGTTGTCTCTGCAGGTGTGCGAGCATCCCACACGTGCGCACGGTGGGGCGTGGGCACAAAGGGCGGTACCCATAGGCTAACGAATCAAAACTAGATCTCAGGCGCCCGAACTTTAGATTGGCCCTACTCTCGCAGGCGGCGTTCTCAGTGCCCTGAAAACTGCCTGTGATTATAATACTAAAGCCCTGGAACCACAGCCAATGGTATGGTACGACACGATAGCTCGTCTGCTCGTGGGTGAGTCAAGGGTGGAGTATGTTTAAAAGGCGCTACTGTGAGGGTGAAGCAGTTTGTAAAGTGTCTGATAACTATTTTCTCTCTCTCTCTCTCTCTCCCTCTCTCTCCTCTCCCTCTCTCTCCTCTCCCTCTCTCTCTCTCTCCCCTCTTTCTCTCTCTCTCCCCTCTTTCTCTCTCTCTCCCCTCTCTCTCTCTCTCTCTCTCTCTCTCTCTCTCTCTCTCTCTCTCTCTCTCTCTCTCTCTCTCTCTCTCTCTCTCTCTCTCTCCCCTGTCTCTCTCTCTCTCTCTCTCTCTCTCTCTCTCTCTCTCTCTCTCTCTCTCTCTCTCTCTCTCTCTCTCTCTCTGTCTATCTCTCTCTCTCTCCTCTCTCTCTCTCTCCCACTCTCTCTCTCTCTCCCCACTCTCTCTCTCTCTCCCCACTCTCTCTCTCTCTCCCCACTCTCTCTCTCTCTCCCCACTCTCTCTCTCTCTCCCCACTCTCTCTCTCTCTCCCCACTCTCTCTCTCTCTCCCCACTCTCTCTCTCTCTCCCCACTCTCTCTCTCTCTCCCCACTCTCTCTCTCTCTCCCACTCTCTCTCTCACTCTCTCTCTCACTCTCTCTCTCTCTCTCTCTCTCTCTCTCTCTCTCTCTCTCTCTCTCTCTCTCTCTCTCTCTCTCTCCCCACTCTCTCTCTCTCTCTCTCTCTCTCTCTCTCTCTCTCTCTCTCTCTCTCTCTCTCTCTCTCTCTCTCTCTCTCTCTCTCCCCACTCTCTCTCTCTCTCTCTCTCTCTCTCTCTCTCTCTCTCTCTCTCTCTCTCTCTCTCTCTCTCTCTCTCTCTCTCTCTCTCTCTCCCCACTCACTCACTCTCTCTCTCTCTCTCTCTGTAAAGGGTATTTAAATGACAACTTAAACATATTGTTTAGCAGGAGTAGTAGATTTTCTCTCTCTATTTCTCTCCCTCTCTCTTTCTCTCCCTCTCTCTTTCTCTCCCTCTCCCTCTCCCTCTCCCTCCCTCTCTCTCTTCCCCCCCCCTCTCTCTCTCTCTCTCTCTCTCTCTCTCTCTCTCTCTCTCTCTCTCTCTCTCTCTCTCTCTCTCTCTCTCTCTCTCTCTCTCTCTCTCCCTCTCTCTCTCTCTCTCCCTCTCTCTCTCTCTCTCCCTCTCTCTCTCTCTCTCCCTCTCTCTCTCTCTCTCCCCCTCTCTCTCTCCCTTTCTCTGTCATAAAATGCCTTCAAATAATCAATGAGGCCTATGCAGATTCCGAAATAGAAAAATTACCTACTCAGATATTATACACATATTCCAGGAGGTATACTTGACCAATAACATTAATATTACCCGCAAATGCACATGTACGTATGAATGTATGTATGCATATATGTCTGTATGCATGTATATACATACATATACGTATGATTCGAAAATTAACAGATATACTACCCGCAAACACACATGTACGCACACACAAATGTGTGTATATGTATGTATATATGTATATATATATGTATATATATATGTACAGATGTATGTACGTATCCATATATGTATGTATCCACATATGTATGTATGTATGTATGTATGTATGTATGTATGTATGTATGTATGTATGTATGTATGTATGTATACATGCCTCTGTTTGTTTATGCACATGCACGCACGCACACATATAATATATATACTTATATATACACATGTACTGTAGATCCTATATATATGTGCATATGTATATACATATACATATATATGTATTTACAAAAATGTACATTAATACATACAGACGCATACAAATATCATGCATCAGATTGATCATCTGTCCGATTTGCCTCTGCAAATGTCAGTCAATAAGATTAATGCATTATTAGTTTAGACAATTCTTCTAATATATTTTGTTTTCATTAGGCCCCTTCCCACATGCCCACCCACGCCCGCTTCTGTGAAAGCCACCTATGAGCCTCATCCACCTGGGAGAAACAGGCTAAGGTGCGTTTCATGACACGCGTCCCTTATTAACCCCTCTGCAGAACACATAATGAGATCAGTGCATGCAACTTGGTGGGGGGGGGGATGAGAAAAGTTGTGTGTGTGAGTGTGTGTGAGTGTGTGTGTGTGTGGTGGTGGTGTGTGTGTGTGTGTGTGTGGTGTTATGTGTGTGTGTGTGATGTACGTGCAATATTAAAGAATACACACTTAAATGCATATAAAATATATATATATCTAACAGTATACTATTATATATATATATATATACAGAGACATATCACTAACATATGTATACATATACATATACGTATTTAAAGACTACATATATAACAAAGTCAAATACGTATATCCATACCTACACACGGAAACCTAGATACAAAACCATACATACATACCACACACACATTGTGCAAACATATCAAACTACTGTAATATAAAAACATAATACGTAATATATTAAATAAACATATAAAAAAATCTAATAATCACACTATCTCTTATATATTATTAAGACCCTAATATCTAACAAATATATATATATCTATATATATAAATATAACACATATACATCACTAATTATAACCAGTCAAACTCTCTCTCACACTCTCGAATCAAACCTCACACTATCTCCATCCACGTACCAAATCAACCACAACCTTCTCAACACACACACACAACCACTCTCATCTCACACACCACTCTATTCCCGAGATGACATCCACACCACATACACAAAACTTCCACACATATATACACACACACACCTCAAACACACACACACACATACACAGCCACACACATACACATACACGCATACACACATAAGACGACGACATACTCACATAGACCTGCACAACAATCACTCCCCCCAACACACACACACACACTCACACACACACACATTCCACATCTCACAAACCTCACACAAAGACACATGAGATAGAGTGAGAGTAGAAGATTTAGTGTGAATGAGATGATGAGTAGGAGAGAGAGTTAGTGTATGAGATCGATATATATAGTTAGAGGTTATATGAGTTATATGTCGCTTCTGCAATAAGCCCCCCCAAAAGCCCATGGGAGCGCCCCTATCTCGGTCGTTCAATTACCCGCCCCGGCTGTAAGATATGACTCACTAGTCTTACAGTCGGCCACTTTTCGTGAAAGTACCAAACTCTGAATCTGAAATTAAATACTGGCGATACAGACATTACATACGCGCTGTTTCCAGTTCGCTTCTAACAACCATGCATGTAACGTGCGTCGTTCACGATTGTCAGCGAATCCCACAGCTTCTGTGACAAAATAACACATGTTTTATATATTCGGCTGATTAAATGCAAATGAAGAGGTGTAAAAATTATTACAAAGTTCGAAAGCGGGGCCGTCAGTTGCATCGCTCACGCTGTGGGGGGGGACGACCCGGAGAATGACTGTTCTCATCTACACTTTTGCCTATTCGCTATGCGTGAATACCTTGCAAAATCTATCGGTTCATTAGCATTAGTCTTAGCTACACGTTGGGGACGCACACAAAACGATATTCGCACATGTGGGTGGCGCACATGAGCACATAACTGTGGTGGTGCGATGTTTGGTATCTGCTCATAAAGTAAAATACACCGTACCCGAGCATTGACTCCGTGGATAACCCATGGTAACCATGCGACCCCGTATTAGATACCATACCCGGCCCTCAACGCCCCACCTACACAT
>NC_061824.1:15777480-15784980 GCF_019202785.1 Penaeus chinensis
GACCTGGCCTCCGCCGCCGTCAACTCTCTCCCTTCACCTTGGGCCATCTCGTGAGGTTTTCCACAGATGTTGCTGATAAGAACGCGATAAGTCTCTCTCGCTGTCGGTTAATCGAAGCTACGCAACCGACTGATATGTTTATCATATACAGAGGAGACACCCATCGATTCCTCTATCAACTGTGGTTTTCAGACATTACAAATAATTCACAATACCCTTCATTAACTTCCAAGACAAAAATAATGATTAGAATCCGAAATAAAACATATAAACATCGCACAGTATATTTAAAATCCAGATAAATAAACAGTAATAACAAATCTAACAAAGTTACAAATTTGCTAATAACCTCAATGGAGCCAAAACGTCCCCTACTATAACTTTATGAAATTATCACAAACGAGAGAAAAATATTACACCATGAACCCTTCATACAAATGCCTAGTGTTCCCAAGCGGGCCAGCTGTTCGGTGAGGAAACCCGTCATGCAAGAGACGACAGCAAACGAGAGGCGAAAGGCTGCTCAACACTTCCATGAAATCAAGTTTGCGGTGAAAGCAAGGTTTGATACTTTGATAATTATGAGAATCATGATTACGATTAAAGTTAAGATGATCTTCATTATTTCATTGTCATTACTCCTATGATCATACCATAAGTGTCATCATTAAATATCAACGATAGTAATAAGACCTTTGGTAACATTACTGATAACAATATCGACGGGAATACTAAAAATAATGATGCTCATAGTGAGAATAGAATCTAACATAAAATATCAATGTGAAATCCTATTAATATTAATCACCCAATCAACATCATTACTTTTATGAAATTATTACCAGTAATATTACTGTTCTTCTCATATTTTTTCACCAGCATTATTGGTCTTAGTAGAAATATCGTACTTATAATTAATGTTATATCATCGTGAGTACATCCTTATAGCCCTACACATTGATATATATATCAACATACGTACTTGTGTTTGACTGTGTACGTGTGAGGGTTATAGTATGGGTATGGGTATGGACGTGGGTATGGGTATGGGCGTGGGAATGGGCGTGGGTATGGGTATGGGTATGGGTATGGGCGTGGGAATAGGCGTGGGTATGGGTATGGGTATGGGCGTGGGTATGGGTATGGGCGTGGGAATGGGCGTGGGTATGGGTGTGGATATGGGCGTGGGTATGTGTGTGGAAGTGGCTGTGGATGTGTGGATGTAGGTATGAGTATGAGTATGAGTATGGGTGTGGGAGTGGGTATGGGTGTGGGAGTGGGTATGGGTGTGGATATAGGTATGGGTGTGGGAGTGGGTGTGGGTATGGGTGTGGGAGTGGCTGTGGATATGTGGATGTAGGTATGAGTATGAGTATGGGTATGGGTGTGGGTGTGGGTATGGGTATTGGTGTGGGAGTGGGTGTGGATATGGGTGTGGGTATGGGTGTGGGAGTGGCTGTGGATGTGTGGATGTAGGTATGAGTATGAGTATGAGTATGGGTGTGGGTATGGGTGTGGGTATGGGTGTGGTATGGGTGTGGGTATGGGTATAGGTGTGGGTGTGGCTGTGGGTTTGGGTGTGGGTTTGGGTGTGGATATGGGTATGGGTATGGGTGTGGGAGTGGGTGTGGGTATGGGTGTGGGTATGGGTATGAGTGTGGGTATGGGTATGGGAGTGGGTATGGGTATGGGTATGGGTGTGGGTATGGGTGTGGGTGTGGGTATGGGTATGGGTGTGGGAGTGGGTGTGGATGTAGGTATGGGTATGGGTATGGGTATGGGTATGAGTATGGGTATAGGTATGTTCATGTGTGCGGGTGTGGGTGTGTGTGGGATTGAGTGTAAGTAGTTGGGTGTGTGTGCTTATGTGGAAATAGTCATGGTATAATGAGCGAAGGTTTCTCCCGGACTTCCTGATCTTGAGCCTCAACGCCAAAGGAGCTTCACCAAAAGGCCTGACTTCGTCCTTCTTCTGCCTAACCTTCCGCATTCCTCCTGCTTCTCTCTTCTACACTCGGCACTCCACGGACTTCCATGGCCCTTGTGTTTTCTGTAAACTCCTTACCCACATTGTACGATCCCCATCCACTGACCTTACGCTTCCCTGCGGCGCGCCTGAGATGATGCATCTCTACGATACGATCTCCTCGCACACATACACATGAACACAAACCCACGCACAAACAACTGCACACTTGAATCGGCTTTGCCACTTAAAGGTTTTCGCAGCTGATGATACAAAGACCAAAATAATGAGTAATCCATGATAAGCACATACACTGATCATTCATCACGTCCATCAATTTTCCTCAAACATTCATACATACGTATGCAGCCGATACATTCATTCACGGAGCATATAGACACACAACAGGATACATTACTTTTATTTTGAGCACGATTAATGGGAGTCCGCGTGGGCGGATTGGGGGGGGGGGGGTAAAAGAGAGATTATTCGAGAGTTAATGAGTTTTATCACTTCTTGCCAAGGTCTGTAAACGTGACCGTAAGGAAATTGCGTCTGCTCCTATGAAAGCGTCTAGGTTGTGTGTCCAGCTGAGGAAAATCGGATTTTAAAATGTTAAAAATATGATCTTATATAGAGCGAAGAGGGAAGAAAGGAGGGAGAAGAGAGGGGGAATAGAGGGAGAGAGACCTTGTAGCTGTTGGCATGGCGGACCACCTTTTCGCAGCTTTCATGTTCCTTAACCCTTTATTCACACGTCCTGTGATTAGTGGAGTCCGAGAATAAAGTCTGGCAGAGAAAAGAAGCCACGCACACTAAGTGAAAGAGAGGAAGGCGGAAGTGCCTCAGCTTGTGTTTCTCGTCCACTCACCGTCTGCACGATGACCATTGTAATTTTACTGCTTGCATTAACCCTGTTTCAAGGAATTTTCTCTGAAATCGTTTTTGCAGCAGAGGCGCGCCAGTTTCATTAAGGTCAGCCTAATAATTTCATCTATCACTGCCAGTCCGCACACATCTCTTGACCCCCTGTGATGTGCGCCAGAGGGAAAGACAAGCTACGCTTCTCTCGTCGGCTGGTCGCCATGCACATGCGCAATCTCGTGCCGCCAGACATTCGATCCGCGGCCATACCCGATATCCTCGTAACTTAGCCGGTGTCGAACCAGCTTCTTCAAGGTTATACACACGTATGGAGATACACCACTAATACGAATGCAGGGACACATGCGTGCATGTTTGCATGTGCAAATAACTACATATATACATATAAACAGACATCCACGCACGCACGCATCCACACACACACAACATATCAGCGTATGTGCACCCACGTTGTGTTTACAGAGAATCTCTTGGAGGTCACCTAACACGTGCTTTCGTTTTTACAACTACATGCTGTTGACAGACCTTGTACATCAGTTTAGGATTTCATTCAATTTCATTTGAGAGAACGAAAAAAAGAAAAAAAAGAATAAAGAAAGAGAAAGGAATATATATATATATATACATACATATATATTCCTTTCTCTTTCTTTATTCATATTATCTTTTTCGCTCTCTCAAATGAAATTGAATGAAATCCTGAATTATGAAGGAGAGAGTCCTGAAATATTTGTTTTAGGGAAAAAAAAAAAAAAGACACACAAAGTGTGTTTTTCTGGAGATAAGCCTAACGATGCATTGGCGAACCGAATGGAAACCTCAACACGAAATGAAGTAAAGTGCGCGAGAGAGAGAGAGAGAGAGAGAGAGAGAGAGAGAGAGAGAGAGAGAGAGAGAGAGAGAGAGAGAGAGAGAGAGAGAGAGAGAGAGAGAATAAGAGAAAGAGAAAGAGAGGGAGAGAGGGAGAGAGGGAGAGAGGGAGGGAGGGAGGGAGGGAGGGAGTGAGGGAGGGAGGGAGGGAGGGAGAAGGGAGGGAGGAGGGAGGGGGGGAGAGAGAGAGAGGGAGAGGGAGAGAGAGAGAGAGAGAGAGAGAGAGAGAGAGAGAAGAGAGAGAGAGAGAGAGAGAGAGAGAGAGAGAGAGAGAGAGAGAGAGAAACAGAGAGAGAAACAGAGAGAGAGAGAGAGAGAGAGAAAACAGAGAGAGAGAGAGAGAGAGAGAGAGAGAGAGAGAGAGAGAGAGAGAGAGAGAGAGAGAGAGAGAGAGAGAGAGAGAGACAGAGAGAGAGAGAGAGAGAGAGAGAGAGAGAGAGAGAGAGAGAGAGAGAGAGAGAGAGAGAGAGAGAGAGAGAGAGGGAGAGAAAGAGAGAGGGAGGGAGGGAGGGAGGGAGGGAGGGAGGGAGGGGGGGGGAGGGAGGGAGGAAGGGAGGGAGGGAGGGAGGGAGAGAGAGAGAGAGAGAGAGAGAGAGAGAGAGAGAGAGAGAGAGAGAGAGAGAGAGAGAGAGAATGAGAGAATGAGAGAAAGAGAGGGAGGGAGGGAGGGAGGGAGGGAGGATGGGAGGGAGGGAGGGAGGGAGGGAGGGAGGGAGGGGGAGAGAGAGAGAGAGAGAGAGAGAGAGAGAGAGAGAGAGAGAGAGAGAGAGAGAGAGAGAGAGAGAGAGAGAGGGGGGGGGAGGGAGGGAGGGAGGGAGGGAGGGAGGGAGGGAGGGAGGGAGAGAGAGAGAGAGAGAGAGAGAGAGAGAGAGAGAGAGAGAGAGAGAGGGGGGGAGGGAGGGAGGGAGGGAGGGAGGGAGGGAGGGAGAGAGAGAGAGAGAGAGAGAGAGAGAGAGAGAGAGAGAGAGAGAGAGAGAGAGAGAGAGAGAGAGAGAGAGGCACTTTACTTCATTTCGTGTTGAGGTTTCCTTTCGGTTCGCCAATGCATCGTTAGCCTTATCTCCAGAAAAACACACACTTTGTGTGTCTTTCTGTTTTTTTTCCCCTAAAACAAATATTTCCGGACTCTCCCCTTCATAGAGATCTATCTAAGATCCACCGTTCGCGGTGGCCACACACGCACACATGCCGGAAGTATCATGCTCGCCTGCTTGCGTCCTGCAGAGTCACGTCGAGGCTTCAGTCAAAGCAGAAGGCATTCAGTTATTTCTTTCGTCTCGGCTTTCATGACAAGTCAGCGGAAAAGGAAAAGTTAAACAGAAGATGAAAGTCACGAAACCACAGTCATGAACCAGCGACTTCCTGCTGATGGCACCCTAGGCACTACGACCCCTCCCCGGCGCGCTTGCCTTTCCTCCTGCTATGTTTGCTGAACTCTCTCCAGCCGGCTGTCACTTTCTTGAGACCTGCCATCCCCAGTTTCATGTATCTCCACGTTTACCTACCTCCTGAGTGAATACACAAATAAACAAGCAAACAACGAAAGGAAACAAGAGGGAACATCAGGATAAGTAAAACAAACAAATGAATTAAATAACAACTAACGATGAACAAAAGAGAAGGCTCCCGCAGCCGACGCCCGTAAACTGGTTTTCGGGCCAATACACCTTCGCTGGATCATACATATACTACCTCAGACCCACACAAGCCAGCGCGAGACTCCGCTCCTTGCAAGCCACAACACGCAATCCGGGGCCTTGTCGAATCGGTATCGACTCGACATACAGTCTGACGGCAAAGATCACGTAATTTCCCCTCTCCCTCTCTATCCCTTTCCTTTTCCTCTTCTCTCTCTTCTTATCCTTCTACTTCTCTCTACATCCCCCTTTTCCTCCTTTCCCTTTTCCCTCCCTCTACTCCACGTGAAGATAAAAACACTATATAAAGAAAAGAAAGAAACATTAGAATATACTGACAATTGATAAACTCAACAACGCTATATATCTTAAATGCATCTTTCGTATTCATCATGTGCGGGGAATTTCTAAAACTATCCTCAAATGACATTAAAATGACAGTTACATTGCAATAAGAGCGGTCCGTTGTCTTCGTAAGTCTTTACCCTTGCGTGCCTGAAATGCCCCCTATGCCAAGTCATTCCCTCCAGTCCTGTTACGACGTCTTTGTTTGGAGAGCCAAAGGCGTCTGAGATCAAATCCGGCCCGTGGAAATGGAGCAGCTAAAGGTTATCTACAATAGAAACAAGAATGTCATGCTTGAACAAACAAAGGCGTTAACGACGCTAAGAGTAAGTAGAAATTGAAATCACGTTACAAAAGCGTTGCCTTTTTTATGAAGTGGATTTCGTAGGACTGTTGTTGGAATACAGTGCAGAACAATGCAGCAGGTGATGAGAGGAATCTGGTCAATCTAAAAGAAAAGTGATCTTTATACCAAAGCTTAATGGAACTAAACACTTCTTGTTCCTACTTACAATACAGCCACTTTCACTCTGAGACATATGACATGAATACTACAGTAACACTTTAAACATTCACCCTATAGGTTTACTCTAATTGTTGTAAAGTAAGATGATATAAGAATATATATACGTTTGAGCTTCATCTCCAACACTTTTGCATTGTCCCCACAAATCGAGCATCATCCTAAGCATTTGTGTAGAATTTCCCAACGCTCAATTATCATCCCCATCGCCCGAGCACCATCCACAACATTCCAACACCGTTCCTAACTCACGCGCTTCAACCCCCAATATTTGAGTATCATCCCCAAAACTCCAGCTCTATCCCAAACTTCGTACATCACTCTCAAACCTCATTTCAACACTTGAGCTCCAGCCTCACAACTCGGAATCGTTCCACCAATCAACATCGCCCACAACGGCCGTGCATCACTGCCAACATCGGAGGATCTTCCACACCACCTGTGCAAAAGCACTAACATTTAGATAACATCACCAACATTAAAACATCACCCCCATCACAGCGGCTAAAAAACAATTATCATTTAACACACGTCTGCCGTTGGCCGGTCACACTGCGTGAACAGGCGCGCTTTAGGAGAGCAAAACTTTACAGCTGGCCGACATAACGGTTGTTACCTTGAAGTTACGCTGACTCATGTAACCATATATTATGTTTTAATTATTGTGCAATGGAGACAATGCGGAGAAAGAACTTTTATATATTGTTAGATATTTAGGCAATATTTGTACCTTAAAATATGTTAATAAATTTTAAAAACATGTTGCGCTCTACCCCCCGCCTTGCCTGCAGACATTAGGAGAAAGTGATCGAAAGTGCAAGGGGCCGCACTAACTACAGCTCAACGACTTTCAATAAAACAATTCAAGTCGGACAATGTTTTCTTATTGTTTTGTTTTTTTTCATCTAAAAGGAGGAAACATTGAAGAAAAGGCGTGAGCTTCTTTCCCTCTTCTTCCATGCGCTTTCTCCTCTGATGAAAGGAAGGGTCGAATTACAGGAGAAAGCAAAGAACAGCATCTCTGAGGGTGAATTTCTCTTCAAATCAAGCTTGAACCCGCTTCTAAGAACCCCTTTGATTTGACTGTCAGCGTCGTCCGTCACGCTGCAACACAGCTTTTTGTAGTCGGTATCTCTATTCGTGCCTAGATCTCCGATTTTTGCTAGCGAAAATAATGCCAAATGTTTTACGAATCACAACTAAGATACATATGAGGGAATAATTATCAAACGAGCTTAAATTTCCAATATCAAGAAATCAGCAGCAACAGTGAT
>NC_061824.1:15794980-15799189 GCF_019202785.1 Penaeus chinensis
GATCAAGTACACAGGAACATGAATTGTCTTTTGCACCTCAATACACGTCTTCCCACAGGGACACTCGTCCCTACATGCACGAACCTATTAAAACACACGACACGTCCTCAGAAGCACAGCACGCCTCCATCAGCTCCTGAACAGACTGTTGCACAGAAGAGAATCCAAAGAGGTGCAAAGACAGAAGACACGAAGTTCCCACGTGATCGTGACCCGAGCAGCAAAGGGAGAGGCAGGTGGTGGGGTGCAGGATTCCGTGGAAGCTCCCTCGGATACACAGTTACACAGCTTCTTGCCTTCCCAATGCCCCAACACACCATCCCTCCCCCCTTTAATTATGTCTTCGCTCTTATTCACTTTTTCTTTTCCTGATTCTGTTCTTCTTCATTTCTATTCTCCCTTTTCTTAACCTGTCCCTTTTCTTCTTGTTCCTCTTTCTCCCTCTATTCATCTTCTTCACTCCCTCCGTATGCCCTTATTCGCTGCATGGGAAAAGCAGATCGGAGAAGCATGACCTTTCGTGTGAACTCTTCAACTCTTCAACTCCAACCGGAGTTGCTCTGATCAATTAGCAGTCACGCTTGCGGTGAGGACCAGGCAGTCGCCGCCGCATCCTCGCATTGAGTTCGTTCTTTCTCGTTTTCGTTTCTAAATGTTCACTAGAAGGGTCTACGATCATTAAGACGGGGCCCGTAGCGAAAAGCACAGCGGGGCATTGAGGTCGCCCAGATCTCTTGGTTTGTTCCTATTTAGCTAACGATTAACAGTTGATAAAATTGCAATAATAAAATAAAAACTGTCAACAGAAGAAATCTAGCTTACATAAACTTAGCACCAACCTAGATTATAAACTGTTATATTATGTTCAGAATAATTAAAACACGTATATTGGGCGTTTCGATACAGTCTCGACGCATGTGCGGTGCCGATATCGCGCGAGAGGGAAAGTGGCCGATCCACGCAATGATGTCCAAGATGAGAGAGATTTCGTGGCCGGTCATCTGTTTCCAAGGATAGCTCTTCAAAATTAAGAGAATTTATAGGCCTTCTCATTTCAAGTCACTGTTTATAGGTATCATTTATCAGTGGTTTATTACATTTCCACTATCATAATCTCTCGAGCTGCCTCTGAGTGAATAAAATTTTACTTTTCAAAATAACTCTTTAAACAATATATAACACGGTTCCGACCAATTTGAACAGATAAATGCCAAGACTAATAAAAATAGCATCTAAGACTCGTTCAGCATATCAGTTTAAAACTAGACGACGTGCACCCGTTCGCCGGCTGCCGCCCGCCCTCCGCACCGGCCCCTTGGTTAATCCCGCCGCAGGAGCAGAAGCCTCTTTCGAGCGCCCTTTCTCCTGAAAGTGACCTACGGAGGCGCCGAAGGAAGGCATCGAGGGTTGAGCGGGCTGGCGGGCGGGGGAGTGGGCGTGCCGCGGGCTTCAACCAACGGGATCGTGGGCGCGGTCACGAGGCTCCCACGTCTCCCTCCGTCGCGCCCATTTCCTCCACGCCTTCGGGGATCACACAGCGCCCGCGGGAGAGCCAGAAGTCTCCGGCTTCAAGCTCTACAGATCGCTAGAGTGATTATGCTCTATCTTTAATGTCCAAAGATAAATAGTAACCAATCACTAGCTCAACGATCCTCTTGATAAAAGATAATGATGACAGCAATGAAGACTACAAACAATGACGATGAAAATAATTAATAACAATAATAATAATAATAATAATAATAATAATAATAATAACAATAACTAATAATAATAATAAAAATAACAATACAAAATAATAACAATAATAATAATAACATTAATAATAGTAATGATAATGATAATAATAATAATAATAATAATAATAATAATAATAATAATAACAACCACAATAATAATGATAAAAACAACAACAATAACAATAACAATAACAATAACAATAATAATAATAATAATAATAATAATAACAAAAGCAACACAAATTATAATAATAATATTAAAAATAACAATAGCAATAATAACGATGATAATAATAACAATGATAATGATGATGATGATAAGAATAAGAATAAGAATAAGAATAAGAATAAGAATATGAGCAACAACAATAATAGTAACCATCACTATCATCATATCCATATAAAAAATCACAAATGATTTGACAGTCATCATGATGACAATGGTCATAAGTACGATAACAATGAGAATCAGCGACGAACAACTACAGTTTTAATAATAATAATAACAAGCAACAACCACCGCACAATAAAAATAAAAGTTTTTTCCTGCTCCCCCGGCCCCGCGAAGCATAATGGGAATCTTCTACCTGAGGGAAGCGGGAATCCAAGGGAACGGTGTGGGGCTTGGGAACCTGTCACAGTCTGCTTTATTTTGCTTGAATGAATCGCGTGACGCAATCCGCTTTTTCCATCGTGGCGCTGTCGAACGTGAAACGGGCGCCACGGACACAGACGGAGACGAGACGTCTCGAGGACTCCAAAGAAGGAAGACCCCATCCCCGCCTTAACCTCAGGAGGGGCTCAGGCAGGACAATAACTCCCGCGCGGAGCTGATGTGCTGTCTCCCCGCCGACACCCACGCCGGCCGGAGCCTCAAGACCTGCACGGGGCTTTATAAGGCGCTGGGATGGCAGCTGCGCCACGACTAGCCTGCCCCAAGTTCGTCCTGTCCCGCGCCTGTGTTCACCTTTTTTATAGACAAACATCTCTATATACTCAGTACTTCGCGGTTGCGTTTCTAGGTGTTTTTGATTTTAAGATATATGAAATTCCGGCGGGTTAAATATGCGTGGGAAGTGATTATTTGTGTGCCAGATTTGAATGATGACAACGGTGAGACATATTGTTAACAGGATGACATGGGTTATATCATCATACAAAGGGAGGTAATGCAAGGTCAGGAGACGAGATAGATCTCTGTTCACTAAATACGATGAAAATCATCCTGAATACAATAATCAAATCCACTCTCTCCCACTGCACAATGACATCGAACCATACACACTCACACGTGCTCATAAACAAAAACGTTGCATAGTTAAAAAATGCGGGGCCACACCTCCAGCAAGTTCCAGGTGCCGAGCAGAGAAGACGCGTCAACAAGAACACGCCTTGAGGTCAACACCAGGCCGCAGCGGGCAGGGACAACACGGTGAATGCGCCAAATCGGATAAAGCATAATTGTTGAAGCTAGGAAATGGTGCAGAGAAGCGAGAGATTGGGAGGTATTGGAATACTCTAATGTACGTACGGGCACAAACAGTATCATTATGTATCATTAAGGAAGCACATACAAGCCAAATTTTCACGAAATCGAATAAATAAGTAAATACATCAACCCTGATGCAGATACCGACAAATTCTACCGGTTCTTTTTTGGCCCTATGAACAAGACGTAAAATGCATGCAATTAGAGAAAAAACTTGACACATGCGCACTGCCACGCATAGCAAAATAGCGCAATTATGCAATATCCATGCTTAAGTTATCAACAACTAAACACACTGATACAAAACATAAACCGCACAGCCACACATACAAAAACAAAAACACACAGGTGCAGAAGAAGGAATGCGGTCTGTGGGCACCTTATCGCCCCATCTCCCCATACCCCGAAGGTCAGCCACAGGTACTGCAGGATCAGGGGGGGGGGGGGGGCTTGATCCTCTAGTCCAGACCAGAGTCTCCGACGTGGGCGGTACAGCGACTTGCGATTTGAGGTGAGCGGTTTTGAAGAAAAGTGACAGGCATGCATGGTGGGAGGGAATGCTGTACTCTCTTCAAAATATGCCAAGGTATGCGGCGAGCAGTGAATGAGCCCCTTTCCTTGCACTGTATCCTCCTACATGGAAGTACAAACGGCGCACACAAAACTGGAAGTGGACATCCCCGGCATGTGGGTATGTCATCCATTTTGCGCAGCGGAGGAAAGGAGAAAGGGGAGGAATCCGAGGGCCTAGCAAGGAGGAAGGAGAATCGGCAAAAGAAAAAGAGTTCACTTTGTATCAAAACCAGACGCCGCCGAGTACCTCACCCCGCGTGAGGTACTCAGGGTGAGGTACTCACCCTGAGTACCTTTACCCCCCAATGACCTCTGTATGGACGAGCGTGAGAGTGAGAGTGCTCAATGTGTGGACTAGCGAGTATGCTTGTGGACGTATGCGTGTGCGCGCAAGCCCCCTTGTTAATT
>NC_061824.1:15799289-15806789 GCF_019202785.1 Penaeus chinensis
AATAGAAAGGTAAGTAGACATGCATTCATGCGAGAGAGAGACTAGTGGAGGAGAGGCGAAAGCGAAAAAAAAAAATATAAAATTGATGTGAAAGTGGAGGCGATTAATGAAATTGGTCAAAGCAAAAGGGAAAGTACAAACGCAAGTGAAAGGAAAGCCGAAAGGTTGCAGAGACCAAGGAAAGCCAATTCCGAGGGGAAAGCGGCAGAGCACAAGATGGGGCGCGTCTCGGGCAGAAAGCGGGAGGAAAGGACGGCGAGGAAGAAGGAAGCCATTTGAGGTTATTTTGTGAGGGTTGGCGAGCGGGAGGCGAGATTTTTGGATTTCAGAAGATAATCGACGGCAATCGGTGTAGGTTTGAGATATAGGAAATGCCATGAGGGCCGTAGTAACCGTCGTGGCTGAGGTGTTCGAGGAAGACAAGTGTAGGGACGCGTGCATACCGTATTTCTTTACAGGTTGGGCAACAGACATTCCATGGCGAGTAATGCTGTAGCACTCCTGTTTACTCTGGCAATGCCGACTAGAAACAATTTGTTATTTGCCTTGTTCTTGTACTGGAAATTCAGTCAGGCTTGCGCTGGAATCTTGGCTGGGCTGGTGGGAAGCGTGAAGGTAGGTAGAGTCACTCATTCGTCGTACATTATCGGAAAATCATGAATCTGCCTCTCTCCACCACGCGCGCGGACGCATACACACACGCATGCTGCGTGCGCGCGAGCACACACACGCTTACATACTTAATATTTAGCTCGACAGACGTGACTGTAATAAAGTCTTATCGCCAGTGGACGCGTCTGGGATGCGTTCATAATGCACAACGGAAATACTTTGCAGAATGGAAATTTCGCGTTGGTGAAGCCACTGCCTTCAACAAGTGGATCGTCCTTTTGCTTCCAGGTGTTTTGCGACCACTTGGGGTCCCTTACTGGACTGCGTTAGAGTTTTGGGTGCGTGTCAGTCACTGATCAAATGATTTCTTGTAAAGTTCAGAAAATGTCCCATTGTTATGAGTGATTACATATTATGTTCTGTAACGTTAGCAAGTTCGCTTACGTTAGTGTCATAGTTTGTTTGGACAATGCCTAGGTTTTGAGGTAGTGGTTGCATAGCAAAAGTAGTTCGCCTTCACTTATAAGCTCTTCGGCCCGGGAAAGCGTGCCAGCGCGCTCTCCAGGGATTAGACTTTATCGAGGGCAAGAACGTATAGCCTGATGGTGCGCAGGTGCTCGTTCCACTTCGCAGTGGGTGCGCGGGGGCAATTTAATTTGCAATGAAAGCCGACAGATTAATTTGCAAAGTTAACTGTAGTTATCAACAGTAACAAGTTGCATCCAGGAAAGGAAAGGTGATTTTTTGTCTTGTGAAAGTATCTTTACGTATTTCACGATTGTCATTGGAATATGCTCTATCACTCTCCCTCTCCCTCTCCCTCTCCTTCTCCTTCTCCTCAGTCCCTCCCCCTCGCCCTCTCCTCCCCTTCCCTTCCTTTCCCTTCTCTTCCCTTCCCTTCCCTTTCCTTTCCTTTCCTTTCCTTTCCTTTCCTTTCCTTTCCTTTCCTTCCCTTCCCTTCCCTTCCCTTCTCTTCCCTTCCCTTCCCTTCCCTTCCCCTCCCCTCCCCTCCCCTCCCTCCCTCCCTCCCTCCCTCCCTCCCTCTCCTCTCTTTTCCTCCCTCTTCCCCCTTCCTTCTCCCCTCTCCCTCCCCGTTTTCTCCCTTCCCCTCCCTCTTCCTTTCCCTTTTCCTCTCCGTCTCCCTCTCCCTCTCCCTCTCCCTCTCCGTCTTCCTCTCCGTCTTCCTCTCCCTCTCCGTCTTCCATACAATACGAGTGAGGCTAACCAAAGTTACCTCATGCTTTGGAGGTGTAAGCTTTTGTCTCGGTAAACTTGCCAAAAGTGCCCGTCTGCCTCATATGCCATGGCCATTGCCAGGCTGGCCAAACCGAAGAGGCCGCCCTGTCTCGCGGATGTCCTGGGCGCGGAACTTTCTCCTGTTGAGTCTCCGCCGACGAGAGGCTCTTCTTATCAGAGGCAAGTGTTAGCATTGCCTTGGGTATTTTTCCCTTAACGCGCAGAGTTCAACCATGAATTAGTCCTCTATTGTCATTAAGGTCGGCAGTGACATCTATCTACTTACTTGTCTATTTAGTTATTGATTTGTACAACCACTGTATAAAAACGTGTGCCCACGTCTGTCTCGAATTTCTACCTTACGAACAAATGATTCTATTCGGTTTATCAGAAGCATCGACTTGCACTTTTCCTGGCCTCCATTGGGTTTTTGTTCTATGGTTTCATTGTTTCGTCGCCTGGACGGGGTGGGTTGCATGTGCTATTGGTTCGCTTTCTAATGCGATTATAACAAGTGATTGCTGGTACTGGTTATTCTGCTTCTCTCTCTCTCTCTCTTTCTCTCTCTCTCTCTCTCTCTCTCTCTCTCTCTCTCTCTCTCTCTCTCTCTCTCTCTCTCTCTCTCTCTCTCTCTCTCTCTCTCTCTCTCTCTATCTCTATCTCTCCCTGTCTCCTTCCCTCCCTCCTCCATTCTATTTCTGTTCTTCCCCATCTCTCTCCCTCACCCTCTCCATATCTATATGGAAACTGCAAATACTGGCTCGTTTCAAATAGGGTGGAAACTACTTTGCTGAGCCTACTGAATCGCCACTGGTAAGCTGCAGTCCTGATCAGATGAATTCTGAGTCGCATAGCATTTTTGCAGTGAGATAGAAGGCTTGCTGCTTTGGAGAGGGAGATGCAGTGAAGGTGGCTGCCGAGGAACGAAGATATCTTTTGCGGCCGTCCACCCGCCCAGACTCCACTTGGGCTTTGGGCAGCTCTGTCAGTGCAGCATCGTGTCACCGAAAATAAAGAGACAAGTCTGTTAAGCCGACCTCCTCTTACACACACACTTGCGATAAGTTTTTGTTTCCACCTTTGCATTTTGACCTGCTTGATCGTGGAGTTGAGTTAGTCATCCTTTATAGGTTGTAACTATGTCTCCATTTTTAGATTTTCCTCTCGACTTAAGCAACGCCAGAGGTTGGGATTATAGTCAAGCTTAATTTAGTTGGGGCAAAGGTATCTGTTTTCATTTTCTTTAGTGAATTCCAAGTACTTGTTGACCTTACCCGCCATATACACGGCGTTCATCTTCGGTCGAAACTACAGTAAGGCACGCCCTTTTCAGCTCAGACTTGTTATTATTTATTTATGAATAAGGGTTTCGAGTTAAACAAAATATCCTTCCTTGTAACTGCTGATAACAATAAAAAAGGGTCTACGTGGAGCCGCAAGAGGTAGTCGTTTTTAGTAATCCTCAGTGACAATTTTGCAGTTGTGCCCTAATTAACATTCATCAGTGGGATTGCTCGTGTGTGCGTGATCAGTATCAAATTGGTTTTCTTGAATTCAGCTTTGGTTATGAAAAGGAGACCAATGATTTCTCATGTTTCAAGATCAATGTGTTCTTGTTCCATGCGGAGCTTATAATAAATTGCTTGTTTTTATCTCGACGTCCATGACAATCTTATCATAAAGAAGTTTATGCTATGATTCACGCCAGTCTTACTGTAGAAAACTTTTGTTTGGTGAGAGTTTGCCGTCATCTAGATAGCAGGATGCTGGGCGGTAAGATAATTGATGTAATTGCTTTCTAGGCATAACCCTTCGTGTTGGATGTACGAGCAGAGCATAAATTTCTAGTATCGGAGGTGGAGCAAAAAATGCAACAGTTGAAAAAAGAGGGCTTGAACACATTTATGATGATAACCTGTTTTAGCAAACATCTTGAAAGACAAGCGTAGGCTGACGGCTGGAGGTGATGGTGGCAAGTCACACCTTGTTAATTGGCTTATATATTCTCGCTATCGATCCTAGAGACTTAAATCGGGGAATTAACTAGTTGTCGCGAGCAAGTCCTCACACAATATTGTGAAGTATAAACAAGCTGCTTACCATCCGTCTGTGGGAGTAGCGGATACATAGATCTTTCTAACGGAATTTAGTTGTAGATTTTGCCGTAAATTTTCTGTCTTCACGCACTCGTAGTGGGTCTAGGCCAGACACAGTTCAACTTTTGGAAGCCTATCGGGCAAGAGATCAGGTCAAAAGGTAGAAGCAAAAAGTATGGAGTTCGTTGTATACAAACATATATATGTGTATATATATTATGTACGTATAAATATATATATATGCATACATAATATATATACACACACACACACACACACACACACACACACACACACACACACACACACACACACACACACACACACACACACACACACACACACACACAAACACACATATTTGTCTATCTATCTATCTATACATATATTCATATATTCATTTGTACATCCATACATACATATATATGTATATATACTACATATATACACACACTTATATCCATATATACTTATATATACTTGTATGCACGTATACATACAAACATATATATACAAACACACACGCACAGTGAAAGAGGGAGAGGGAGAGTGAGAGAGGGAGAGTGAAAGAGGGAGAGGGAGAAGGATAGAGGGAGAGTGAAAGAGGGAGAGGGAGAAGGAGAGAGGGAGAAGGAGAGAGGGAGAAGGAGAGAGGGAGAAGGAGAAGGATAAGAAGAAGGAGAAGGAGAAGGAGGAGAGAGTGTGAGTGTGAGAGTGAGAGTTAGTGTGAGTGAGAGTTAGTGTGAGTGAGAGTTAGTGTGAGTGAGAGTTAGTGAGAGTGAAAGAGTGAGAGGGAGAGTGAGAGAGAGAGAGGGAGAGTGAGAAGGGAAGAGTGAGAGTGAGAGTGGGAGTGAGAGTGGGAGTGAGAGAGGGAGAAAGAAAAGGAGAAGGAGAAGGAGGAGAGAGTGAGAGGGAGAAGGAGAAGTAAAAGGGGGAGAGAGTGAGAGTGAATGAGTGAATGAGTGAATGAATGAGTGAGTGAATGAGTGAATGAGTGAATGAGTGAATGAGTGAATGAGTGAATGAGTGAGAGAGTGAGAGAGTGAGAGAGTGAGAGAGTGAGAGAGTGAGAGAGTGAGAGAGTGAGAGAGTGAGAGAGTGAGAGAGTGAGAGAGAGAGAGAGAGAGAGAGAGAGAGAGAGAGAGAGAGAGAGAGAGAGAGAGAGAGAGAGAGAGAATTTCAGATATCGACACGAAAGTTATACAAGGATGATCAGATCAGACATGAAGTCTCCAAACGAATTTTGCAACTGGCATATTTCTCTTTGTCACTTCTCCTGTTTCGCACATGATCATTGTCGGGTTTCCTTGAGCGAGTTTATGTGCAAGGTCGGTCGCTGGCTCCGATACCAGTTGCCTTTGCTGAGGTCGACTGTCCCTGATCAGCTTTGCCAGGCTGAGTAGACCAAAGGAATTTGGCTCATTTGGCCCCGTTTAAAGAGATATGGGTCTGTTACATCAAACAGAATTAGGATCCGCATTAAACGTGTCAACGCTTGCTTCTGTTTTATTCCTTCTGTATTAAAATTCATAGCTTGCCAGCTACTGGTATAATTTGTTTGCAGATTCCATGCGGCATATCGAATGCAGCCTATCAATTATATTTATGAGGGCGAATTTGTAGAGACGATTCTAGCCTACTAATGTGGTATGTTGTAAGGGTCAGGAGTCAGAAATTCCCGGAAAATATTACTCCCCCCCTCTCTCTCTCTCTCTCTCTCTCTCTCTCTCTCTCTCTCTCTCTCTCTCTCTCTCTCTCTCTCTCTCTCTCTCTCTCTCTCTCTCTCTCTCCCCCCCCCCCTCTCTCCCTCCCTCTCTCCCTCCCTCCCTCTCTCTCTCTCTCTCTCTCTCTCTCTCTCTCTCTCTCTCTCTCTCTCTCTCTCTCTCTCTCTCTCTCTCTCTCTCTCTCTCTCTCTCATATATATGTATATGTGTGTGTGTGTGTGTGTGTGTGTGTGTGTGTGTGTATGTATGTATGTATGAATGAATGTATGTATGTATGTATGTATGTAGGGGAAAAGGAGGGGGAAGGGAGAGGGAGCTCAAAGAGAAATAGGGGATGGGGAAGCGAGGGAGATAGAGGAATTTTAGAAAAAAAAAGAGGGAAGAGGGAAGAATAGAGTGAATTTAAGAAAAAAATGGGAGTGGAAAGGGGTAGCTGATCGGGAAAGGGAAAGGTAGAGGGTGAGAGATAGGAAAGGAAAATGGAGAGTGGAGGCGAGAGGTAGAAGGAAGAGGAGGGGAGAATTTTTATTGTTCTGTGGAATTTCCATAGGTCCCGCAAGTATATATATATATATATATATATATATATATATATATATGAATACACACATTTTTATATATGTGTATGTATGTATATATGTATGTATATGTATATGTATATGTATATATGTATGTATATGTATATATGTATATGTATATGTACATGTACATGTATTTATAGGTGTGTGTGTGTGTGTGTGTGTGTGTGTGTGTGTGTGTGTGTGTGTGTGTGTGTGTGTGTGTGTGTGTGTGTGTGTGTGTGTGATTTTGGTACTAGTTTAAGAAAGACAGGTCTTGTGAATAATTTTCGAAAAAAAGGCTAGACCAAGGCAACAGTACGTAAAGAAGCGGAATCGCTGTTGACCTGGAGAGACGTGCGTCCCGGGCCGCAAGGCCAGCCAACGACACGGCCTCCAGCCTGAGCTCGTATTTCGCAAGTAAATCGAGGTGCGGGGCTAGTTCCCAGCGCGCGATGCCTTCACGGCGAGGAAAGAAGCTTTTCGCTATAAACACTGCTGTTGGATGGCGCACCAGTGGACAGATTCAAGGATAGCTTAAGAAAGTCTTATTTCGAACTCCTTAATCGCTAATTGAATGTGGGATGTCGTCGAGGAACAGGATGAGGCACATATATATATATATATATATATAATACTATTGAAAGATGTATTACATAATCTAATATTAAGATCAATAATGGAAGGGAATACATTGGTGAGACCCTGACCAGCATCAATAAGTTAGCAAGCATTGGATTCTGTACACAGACCAGATGGCTGAAAGTGACCAGAAAAAAAGGGTAAGTATAAGTAGTTCAAGCTTTTTGGTATTGGAAAATCATGACGTGGCATTAGCGTCAATTGAGGTAAAGAACGATAATATACATGGGTGAATATAGTAGTGGTTATATATAAGATGGAAGCTCAGAAGAGGGTTACATCTATTCGATAAGTCCCAGAGGTAATCCGCCTATTTTACCTAGTGGAATGTCGCAAGAGCGCTATGAAGGATGGAGAGCTCTTAGCAGGAATCTGGAGTGTGGAAGTGGCATGGCGCTTGTGACGTCACTCGGCCAGCGCCACTGAGCGGAGTAAACCTGCTCTCGGTGAAAGGGACAGTCAGGCTCATTTCCGATGGGGCACTTCTTGTATGTCCAAGAATTTTCCTGTTGCAGCGAGATACTGCCTGGCGCTGGGGATCGGCGGGGCGAGGAGACGGCGAGAGGGCCGGCGGTCTCTCGCCTTTCTTTCCGATTTCACCTTTTTATCTCGTTAGCGATAAGACCTTTGCCG
>NC_061824.1:15819289-15831789 GCF_019202785.1 Penaeus chinensis
CCATAACCTACCACCATCACCACCACCACCATCACCACCACCACCATAACCTACCACCATCATCACCACCACCACCACCACCACTTATACTACTACTACAACTAGTTGTTATTTACGCATATTTATGATCATCGTATGTATTTTTGTTATCATAAAGACAAAAATAAGTAATTTATAGAAATACTTATAGTAACCTAAATAGCAATAACAAAATAATAATAGTAATGATGATGATAAAGGGAGGCGCAAGGACCGAGTGACAGAGACTGACAGTAAGGGGTGTTAAGAATAAGGGTGTTTAGGTTTCCAGGAACAGCTGAAGGTGAGACTAGTTTGGTTAGCCTGCAATGCGCTTCACGGTATGCTGAAGTATACTGACCATAGCTTGACAGCCAGGGGAAAGGGGTGGGGGATGCCACACTGCATGGGAAGGGGAAGAAGGGGAGGCTTGCTGCAGAGTACGGCTTACATGAGTTAATATGGTAACTGGAATACTAATAATGCGTTTGTATATTTTACGTCATATTTGACACTAGGGAAAAGACGAGTTTATAGAATTTACTAGACCTGACAAATATTCTATAACTTATAGTTTCCCTTTCTGACACAGTTACAATGTTTTTACTTTATAATGTTTGTTTTTAAGGTTGTACTGGCTTTCACAATATTAGATAAATATTAAAAAAACGTTATTTGACCTGGTCATTATTAGCTCAAAACCAGTTGCTGCACAGTAGTAACTGTTCTTGACATCCTCATATTGATTCTTTTCATTCATACCCGACTGTACATGATTATGGTCTCATGTGGAGCAAACAGCTTTCGCCTGTCAAGAGGGCGCCGCTGTTCCATCTCATCTACCAGGTGTCTGTTTTGCCTGTTATTTTCACTGCCTCATTTTCGGGCAAGGTGACAGGAAGTATGAAACTCTAGTGGTAGCCATTCCTACTTTTATTTTGCGGAAACTTATATTTTCGGTATCATTTTATAAATAAATTTAGTATGATAACTAGTTTGGTAGAAAGCCCTTGTATGGGAAAGTACAAAACAGACTTCGTGGAAGAGGATGTAGTGCACCACAAGTCAGAGTGGAACCCGATCAGCTTGAGCCAGTGTTAGATAACTTAGCAGTGGACATGGTTGACTCGGTTTGTACAAGACAGGGAAACGAGAAAACGAATGAATAAGCGAAAATAAATGAATAAATGACTAAGCAATGAACGAATGATATATATATAGAGGAGAAAATAGTATGGATGGATGAAGGATGAGGAAGATTTGGAAAGAATGGTAGAAGGAGAGCAAGTGAATGAGTGAATTTGTGAGACAAATAATGATGGACGTAGCTGAAGAAAGCAGCTGGAGACGAGCCTTGCAGGAAGGAGAATACATTTTTTTTCGAATTTATGTGGCAGGTATAACTTAATTGAATTAAACCTATGATGCTGATAAATAAGTTTTTGGAAAGATAAGAAATGCTTCTTGGTTTTCGGAATCACCTAGTAGAATCAGTAGTGTAGTACTTGCACATGTCAAGTCATTTTAGGTGTTTTTTCTCTTTCCTGTCATGTTGAATTAGCTCCTTGCAGTTTATTAAATTGTTTAGAGGGTGTGTGATCGTACATTAGACTTTCCTAATAGAGGGGGGGGGGGTTTGGTTTGCGAAGTTCTAGCTTCGCCCGGGCCTTCTAGATATGGCCCGGCCTGTGTCAGCTTTTTTACGGCTGTCTCATTGAGTTGTCTGACACTCGGTGCTTACCGTGGCGGCGGGATTGCCAGCAAGCGCTCCTGCCGCCATGGTGTAAGCATTTCGCATAGCCTCTTTACCAGCACGGCGGCTGTTGTGGGCGGTCCATGTCTCAGGAATTGTGTATGGTTACAATTTTCTAGGTAGTGGACTAGTGTGGCGTTCGGCTCGCCGCAGTGCTTGCAGCACCATTCATCGCGTTCGATTGTTGGGATAATCTGCCATGCACAGTGGTAACCTAGGCGCATTCTGTGAAGAATGACTTCGGTACCTCTGTTGCTTACTTCAGAGAGTGCCAGTGGTTCAGAGCCTGTGGCGTCTGAATACCAGCTGGCCGAGGGGGAGGTTCTCGTTTCCTCTCTGTGGAGCTGCCGTAGGAAGGTACGACCGACCAAGGCACACTTCTCCATAAGTAATTTTCGGCTCGGTTTTATCGTCATGGGATTTGGGGGCATACCCCTGCCAGCGGCGGCTAGTCTGTCAGCAAGCTCGTTCCCTCTGATGCCGATGTGGCTTGGGACCCAATTGATGATAATTCTTCTACCCTGAGCAAGAATTCTCTGTGCCATTGTGAGAATCGTGGTCAGTAGGTAGATGTTGTCTGTGGGTGAGCTGTGCTGAAGACAGTCAATGGCTGCCCTGGAGTCTGTGTGTATGACCACGTGTCCTTCCCTTAGGGACGCGTGGCCTAGGGCTCCCATGATTGCAACTGCCTCTGCCTGTAGCGAGGAGGCGTTGTCTGTTACCCTCATGGATCGCGTGGCATCCCTAGCTGCAAAGCCGGCGCCTGCAGTGTGGCTCAAGGGATCGACCGATCCATCCTTGTAGTATGTTCTACTACCCGGAGGAGTGATGGCTGCAATGACCCTGTGGGCTTCTGCCTTTAGGCTAGGCATGGGGTATAGGCTCTTTTTCATTGACAGGTTCATTATGTTGAACTCTATCAGGCTCAGTGCCCACGGCGGGGCTTCGGCAAAGTCGGGGTGGGGGGAGTCCATGCCCTTAGCAAGAAGCTGTTCTTTGAGCTGATGGCGTATCAACACCCTGGCTGTATGAGACAGCCAGGAGTTGTTTGCAACGAGCTCGTTGTCTTGTTCGAGGCATCTGACTAATTTTTGTCTTAGGCTTGTGTTCCTGGGAGCCTGGATGACCTTTGACAGAAATTGTGTTGCCGTTAGATCGATTCGTGAGTCCAGGGGGAGAAGGTTTGCCTCCATCAGGAGGTTGAGAACCTTCGTCCACCTCGGGGCACCCAGAATGATCCTGGCAGCTTCATTTTGGACTGTTTCTTATTTGTCTGTGTGCTTTTTCTTTGCAGCAATTAGAGCGACTGAGGCATAGTCCACAATGGGCCGGACAGCATGTACATAGAATGATCTTAGTACTTTGTGTCTGGCCCCTATGCGTCTCCCAGTCATTGCTCTCATGACAGACAGTCTTGCTTTGGTTCGGTCAACCAGGTACTGGACCTCCTTATGGAAGGAGAGGGTCCGGTCTATCCTTACCCCAAGGTATAGGTAGTCCTTGACCCATTCTAATTCCACTCCCTGGATTTTCAGTCTTGTGCCTCGAACTCTCTGTCTCAAAGCCATGGCTTTGGATTTGGCAGCAGAGATCTTTAGTCCCGTCCTACAACACTCCTCTGACACGAGGTCCAGACAACGCTGGGCTTTATTCTGGCTGCGTGGTCCAGTGGAGGTGATAGCGAGATCGTCTGCATACGAGATGATCTGGCACCCCACTGGGAGGTTTATGTTGAGGATGCAGGACATTAAAGTGTTGAATAGGGCTGGACTGAGATCCCCACCCTGTGGCGTTCCATTTTCGAGCGGCATGTGCTGCGATAGGTGACCCTGGAATTTGACATTGGCAGTCCTGTTCCTGAAGTAGTCACCTATCCAAGCCAAGAGCTTTCCTCTGATTCCCTTCTCGATCAGGCTTTCCTGAATGGCAAGCGGACTTGCCAGTTCAAAAGCCTACTCCAGGTCAAGGAATACCATCACAGCTGGGCCCTTGCTGATTGTGCTTAAGAGCGTGGCTAAGCTGTGTGCTGTGCCCATGCCCCTTGTGAACCCGTGAAGGTGTTCGTGCGGGGGTCCCGTTTTCCATTGAAGCCGGTTTAGTACCATCCTCTCAGCCGTCTTGGCCAGGCAGCTGAGCAGAGAGATGGGGCGGTACTTCCCCGGCTCCTTTGGTTTTGGGACGGGAATTATGGTAGCCCTCTTCCAACTCTGGGGTAGAGTGGAAGTTTCCCAGGACTTGTTGATGAGTTGCAAGAGTGCACGCTCACCTGCTAGTCCTAGGTGGGAGATAATGGGGTACGAGATCCCATCAGAGCCCGGGGCTGTGTTGGAACTGGTTTTATAGGCTTTCCTTAGTTCCCTCAGAGAAAAGATAACGTCTGAGTTATCGGGTTCGGCTGCCCTTTCTCTGATCTGAGCGTGTCTGTCTGGCTGTAGACGCTCTTGTCTTGCCCTCAGCTCGGCTGGCAGACTGTTGCTGCTCGTTCTCGCAGAGAACTCGTGCGCCAGTCTGTTAGCCTCTGCTTGGGGGTCGTGATGGGTGCACCTCGGGGCTGAGCGGCTGGTAGCTCGCTTGACCCGTTGCCACAGCTCTGAAAGGGTGGTTTGGTGGTCGAAGGACTCACACCATTCCAGCCACTTTTCCTGCCTGACTCTGTTGGCAGTTTCCTTGGCATCCGTGACAGCTTCCCTTAGGAGGGATAGGTTGTCAGGGGTTCTTTGCCTTCGGAATAGTTTTCGGCACATGTTCACCCTGTGGTTGACCTCCCTGATCTCGTCATTGAAGTACCAGGCGTCTTTGTGACTTCTGGACCCAGGCCGAGTTTTAGGTATGGTCTGTGAGGCTGCTTCATTAATGGCGTTTAGCAGGCTGGCTTCGAGCACTTCCACATTTTCGCTTTGTGGGGGATTGTTGCATCTCAGACAGAGGGCCAAGGCGTTTTGAAACGCCTGCCAGTTGGCCTTGTCTGTTTTCCATCTTGGATTTGGTCTTAGGATTTCGGCTGGGCCAGCATCCATGAGGGTAGTTATAGTGCCGTAATGGTCACTTGTGACGGTCTCATCGACACACCAGCCAATCCTCCCCACCAGAGTCGCAGTGGCCAGGGTGAGGTCTAGGACCCCTCCTCTGACATGCGTTGGCTCTTGGGTGTTGAGGAGAGCGATCTCAGGGAATGTCTCTAGCACGTCGGCTATGTGATAGCCGGCCGCATCCGGTGCCCGGCAGGGAGCCAGGATGGGGTGGTGTGCATTGAAGTCTCTCCCTATGATCACTCGGTCGTGTGCAGCAGAAGCACAGACCTGGCTGATGTCTAAGCTTTTACAGCGTGGCCGGCTGTACACATTATACAGTGTGAGGGGCCCCCCGGCCAGGTGAACCTCGACGGCAAGTGATTCAACATCGTCTCCACAGTGCGATGCATCGGCTATTGCGGAGCAGGGGATTGTTGCTCTCACAAGGGTGATCAAGCCTCTCTTGCCAGGTGTTCGTGGCAGTGTGAAGGCATGGTACCCTGAGAAGCGAACAGTGTCCACTGTTAATGTCTCCTGGAGCATGACAATGTCAATGTTCCTTGATCGCACTACTGCTTGGAGAAAAGCGTTCTTTGCAGAGAAGCTATTGATGTTCCACTGTAGGATGCTTAGATGGTGTGTCATGATGTTACTCAGTGATAGTTACATCAGAGACATCGTCGGAGTCTGACAACTCCATTGCGAGGTCCTCGCTGGTTGAGGGCTCCTCGTCTGTTGTCAGGCTATCCTTGGGTCCACTGGGGGGTGGAGAGCCTTTGGTAGCTCTGACTTTGGTTGGTTCGGCTTTTCTCTCAGGCTTTTTCTTGGCTGGCCTTGCTGGCCTTGCCTGGGCAAGGTCAGCGTGATCTGGCTCTGGCTGCACAGATTCAGCCTGTTTTGGCTCTGCCTGTGAAGGCATGGCCTGGTTTGGAGTGGGGAGGGGAGTCTCGTCCTGGGGTGAGGGTGAGGCTGGTTTTTCTCTAGCCAGCTTTCTTCCCTTCAGGGCTGCGACAGTCTGGGTCATTACCGTCATGGCGACCGAAACTGCCTTCTCGGCCTCCTCACTCGACCTCCCCAGGGCTGTTGCTACTGCTGTGACAACAGCAGTTAACAGGAGAGTCATATCGTCCTCGTCAAAGAGGAGATGATCATCTGTTGGGGAGGTTTTTGTGGTGCTCCTAGAAACTTTTTTCTTTAGTTTCTTTTTCTGCACCTTTGGCATTGTCGGAAACTCCTTTTTGTTGGAGACATCCGGTGTCGGCCTGGGGGGCGGCTTCCTTCCTCTTAGGAGGTCGGGGGGCCTTTTCGCTTTTGTTCCTTCCCCAGACATGGGTGCCCGGTGGGGCAGGAACAAAGTCTGATCGGTTTTGAGCAACCTCTTGTCGCCTGAGGGCCACCTTTTTCCTGACAGAGCAAGTCAGGCTCCAGGCATGATGCTTCTTGGCACAGTTGGGACATTTGGCTGTTGTGTCCCTCTTTTCCTCTTTGTATGCCTTAAGGCATACCTCTGTGTTGTGTGCCTTGCTACAGACACCACATTTAGGCTTGGCTGTACAGTTAGCCTTGTGGTGACCGTATTTCTGGCACTTGAAACACCGAAGTGGTTCTGGCACATACGTTCGAAGGTTGTAGGTGCCCCAGTTACCCAGATCAAGGGTAGTGGTTGGGGCACCTTTCATGGTCACCAGGACTTGCCTGGTTGGGGTCTTCCCCTTCGACATTCGGGAAGCCTGCACGACCTGTGGGTGTGAAGCGATCAGCTCCACATCGTACGAGACTGAGAAGCCAAGTAGCACCATCTTGGTTCTCTTTTCCTCGGGACTTAGTGGGGAAAGACTCACTTTTCTCCCATCAGTTAGCTCCTTCGTTTCCCGGAGGAAATTTAAGGTAACTTGATCTTTGGGCATTATGATCATGCCCTGATCTCGGGCGACCCGGATCGACAACCGGATTTTCCGTTGCAACTCCAATGCCCTGACCAATTGGTAGGCATTGTCGAAGCCTTCGGGTTTAGCTGGCACTTTGAACTGGGTGAAGTGTTTAGGGGGTCCCGACTCTTCATCAGAGTCGGTATCCGGCCTCGGACGCTTCGGCCCGCCCTTTCGGCTTTCGGGCTTGTTTGAGGAGGCAGGAGCTGATGCGGCTGGTTCAGCCTGCTCTCCCCTCTCAGTCGGGGAGGCCGTCTGTGAACTCAGGGGCCTCCCTGGCTTAGCTGCTGGCCTGGAGAGGCCAGCTCGCGAGTCAAGATCTTTGACTATTCGGTGGACAGACCCATTGGCTTCGGTCTTGTCCACCTTAGCACCAGGGGTGACAGTGTCATCCTGTGCTTGGGGCTTTCTTTTGCCACCGGAAGGCACATATGCCTTCATGGTGACTACCGTGGTCTGGGCCTTGCGCGGTTCGTCAACTGTAAGTTCAGTCTGTGGGGGGTGTTTGATTGTTTTTTCCATGAATTGGTAAGTGCTTCATCCTCTCACGCCCCCACCCACCACGGAGTCCAACAAGGGGAAGCTGAGTGTCAGAACCAGTGTCTAACAGCAACAGGAGTGATGAGAGGATATACGCAGCCAATAGCCATTGTGACGGCGCTCACGGACCATTGTGAGTGCCAATGACGGCATGACTGCTTGACCCTAGCCTCCCGGGGGAGACCAGCCGATTGACCGTGACCGGGCCGGGATCAGGCCGCCTGTCTTGCTGGAATAGAGGACCAAAGAGGCGTGTTGCTAGCCGCAGGGCGTACTCGTTCACGGCATCGCTCAACCTCCAGGACTCCCGTCTCCACAGCGCACAAGGCTGCCACGCACGGCAAACGCGTGGGTAGGTGTAAACCCCTGGGGAGAGACCAGAGGGGATGCCCTTCCACCTACAAGACATCATTGTTTGGAGCCCTTTTGCTCAGCCCTCTGAGGCAGCCACCCAAAGGTTGCTTCACCGCAGTGAGGGAAGAGGAGTCTTGCACTTTTACCAGGCAGTTCCTTTCATCCCTCTGAAGCAACCACCCAAAGGTTGTTTCACCTCAGTGAGGAAGGAAAGGACCTGTGTCTTTTCAAAGTAGTTCCCCCTTCCCTCTAAAACAGCCACCCAAAGGCTGTTTCACCTCAGTGAGGGAAGGGAGGTTTTGCGTTCTTGTCAGGCACTTCCTTTCGTTCCCCTGAAGCAACCACCCAAAGGTTGTTTCACCTCAGTGAGGAAGGAAAGGACCTGTGTCTTTTCGAAGTAGTTCACCCTTCCCTCTAAAACAGCCACCCAAAGGCTGTTTCACCTCAGTGAGGGAAGGGAGGTTTTGCGTTCTTGCCAGGCAGTTCCTTACATTCCTCTGAAGCAACCACCCAAAGGTTGTTTCACCTCAGTGAGGAAGGAAAGGACCTGTGTCTTTTCAAAGTGTTTCCCCCTTCCCTCTGAAGCAGCCATCCAAAGGCTGTTTCACCTCAGTGAGGGAAGGGGGGTTTTGTCCTTTTTTGTCAGCTGTTTCCTTTCATCCCTCTGAAGCAACCATCCAAAGGTTGTTTCACCTCAGTGAGGGGGGGGGGGGGGGGGGGGGGGGCGGTACTCGAAAACCATTCCGGACGTCTAGACGGGAGCGGTCGCCTGTGTGAAGGGCAGGGCCACAAACCTAATAGAGGGGCATTAGCGTCACGGTGCTCTTTATACTATTATTTTAAGCTTTCCTCTACAGGCCGGTAATATAGCAATCCAAATTGGAAGGTTGTGAAATGTAAAGCTATGAACTATATGGAATGAACTGACGAAAAAATATCACTCATTTGGAAAAAATCTGATGTCAGTTAAAAAATGACGATAGGGTTATTTTAACTTTAACCGGCGTCTTTCATTGTCCCGCGAATCCACGTTCTAACACGGAAGGCCTCAAAGCATTCCTCCTTAAGGCGTGATCATTCGTCACGGCCTGATGGTGTGGCTCCAGAGTTGGTACTTGTTCCGGGCTCAGGAATTCACGGTGTTATTTCCAGTGTCATTTTTGGCACAGTCCTTAATGGCAGCAGGGCCTCCAATAAAGGTGGTAATGAAATCTATTTTTTCTCGGAAGTAGACAGTTGTTAATGTGTTAACATTTAATGTTTTATTTGTAATCCAGTTAGCATGGCATATGTTACATTCGTTGTCATGTAATAGACACAGTTGTAAATCGCTCCTGAGGTTATGCTAGTCAAACTTGGGATTCCTTTCCCTTTCATAAACCCCTTCTTGGTGTGAGGGATTCTAGAACACATTTCATTTTCCTCAGCCATACACCCTATCGCTTAAGTCGGGAACTGTTGGAAACATTTTTACAGTTGAATACTCATTAAATGCAGCAATTTAGACATAAAGACATTATATTTAAGATAAATTTATCATTAATCATCATCATTATGGAGCTAACGCCGGCAGGGGCGCATAGCCGCATCCACCCTCCGCTTCCACCTACGAGGATCCCTCACGGCGAGCCGCCAGGCAGGGGCCCGGCCCATCTCTAGTTCCTCACGACAGGTTTGATCGATTTGCCCAAGCCACGACCTTCTCGGTCGTCCCACAGGCCTCCTCCACCCAGGGTTGTCTCGGACAGAGACAACCTGATGGGCAGGATCATCCTGTGGGAGTCGAGCCAAGTGGCCATATAGCCTGAGTTGGCGATCACGGATTGTGCAAGTAACAGGTCCTGTACCGGTCTCAAGGTGCAGCCGTTGGTTGGACACATGGTCCCGCCAACTGTACCCCATGATCCGGCGCAAGGATCTGTTACAAAAGGCGTCAAGACGAGATTCCAGAGCACAAGATAGAGTCCAAGTTTCACTACCATAGAGTAAAACTGGCAGTATCAGGGCCTTGAAAACACGTAACTTGGTCCTTCTGCACAGGTACCGACATCTCCAAATACTCTTGTCGAGAGATTTCATGACCCCTGCTGCCAGGCCAATCCGTCTACTGACTTCTTGGTCTGACAGCCCAGAGTCGTGAAATGCACTACCGAGGTATATAAAGCTCTTTGTGACTTCGATGTTTTCACCGCAAGCACGTATCGACTGTACAGGGTCTCCTAGCAGGCCCCCAAAATCCTGGATCTTAGTCTTGGTCCAGGAGACCTCTAGCCCCAGGGGCTTCGCTTCATTGCTAAATGCATCAAGAGCCGCCACAAGGGTTTCCAGAGATTCAGAGAGTACGGCAACATCATCGGCAAAGTCAAGGTCTGTAACCTTGATATTACCCAGAGTTGCTCCACAATGACTTAGGACAGTAGCTCTACCCAGTATCCAATCCATGCAAGTGTTGAAAAGTGTTGGTGCAAGAACACAGCCTTGCCTCACCCCTGAACTAACAGGGAAGAAGCTCGACAGGCCCCCACCACACTTTACAGCACTTTCAGTGCCTGTATACAGGTTTGCTGTTAGTCCAATAATCCTTATTGGAATTCCTCTTAGTCTCAGGATCTCCCAGAGAGATTCGCGATGCACCGTGTCAAACGCCTTCTTGAGATCGATGTAGGCTGCGAGCAGCCCACGTCCGAACTCACGACGGCGCTCTATAATGATTCGAAGCGCCAGGATGCGGTCTATTGTGGACTTACCAGGAGTGAAACCAGATTGCTCCGGTCTTTGGTGCCTCAACAGGTAGTCCCTGATACATCTCCGTAAGATGTGTGCGAGTACCTTGCCTGGTACACTGAGTAGTGTAATGCCTCGGTGATTGCTGCAGTCCCACCGATCCCCTTTCCCCATCCAGAGAGGGATGACCACACCCCTCAGCAGGTCAGGGGGAAAGGTACCAGTCTGCCAGATGGCAGACAGGACTGCATGCAAACCCCTTGCCATAGGTTCTCCACCAGCCTTTAACAGTTCAGCTGGGATGCCACAGACACCTGCTGCTTTAGCACTCTTCAGCTTGGAGATCGCCCCCCTGATTTCGGTCAGGGAGGGTGGATCCTCACTGATGGGTGGATCTGGCAGAGGAGTCTCAACATTAGCCGCATCCATGTTAACTGTTGGTGGATCAACCTTATACAACTGCTCAAAATACTCGGCCCAACGCACACGCACCCCATCAGGATCTGAGATTATCTGGCCACTTGCTGAGTGGACTGCAGCCGTCTGTGAGGGGGGCTTGGAGTTCAGCTTTCTCAGAACTTGGTAGGCAGGACGAAGGTCATTTACAAGGAAATGGCTTTCGACCTCCTCTGCAAGACTACTGATAAACTGTTCCTTATCCCTTCTCAACAGTGACCTAGTCCTGCGCACCAGAGAGCGGTGCAAAGTGCGATCCCCTGACAGTCGAGCCGCACGACAAGCATCTGTGGCTTCCAGCGTCTCCTGCGAGATGGAATTCTGTCTTGTTCTTGGGCGTTCACCAATGGATTCCTGAGCTGCATCAAGTGTTTCACGCTTGAAGGTATCCCACATAAGAACAGGGTCTGTCTGGCCCTCGAGTGCTGTGAGACGACCAGAGATAGCCTCGGCAAACCCCCGGGTACACTCGTCCTCCCTCAATCTGTCCAAATTAAACACCCTAGGGTGTTCATTTGGGCGACGGGGGGTTCTAAAGTGGACCCGGAGAGTAGCCACTACTATTCTATGATCAGTTCCACAGAACTCAGTGCTTCGATACACCCTGCAGTTCTGGAGGATCCTCCATCGAGTGCTAACGAGGATGTGGTCGATCTCCTTGGCCACTCTTCCTGTATCGCTGTACCAAGTCCAGCGATGCGGGTCAGAACGCTGATACCAGGAGCCAGAAATCCTCAATTTCTGGGACCTAGCAAAGTCACGGAAAAGGAGGCTATTCTCGCTGCCAGCATCAGCTCCTGAGCCATGAGGACCAACAGACATCTCATAGCCAGCTCGATCACAGCCGGATACCGCATTGAAGTCGCCCAGCACAATACGAATATCTCGCCGAGGACATCTGTCTGCCACAGATGCAAGTTTGGCGTAAAACATCTCTTTCACCTCAAGTTTATATACATTCGTAGGAGCGTATACAGCAAAAAGAGACATGAAGCCAAATGAAAGCTTCAGTCTCAATACCATAATACGCTCATCGACTGGGGTGACCTCAACTACCAAGGGTTGAAGTCTGCTGGAGATGGCTATGGCTACTCCCTGGAGATGGTGGCCATCGCTGCGGCCCGACCAGTAGTAGGTGTAGCCACCCACACTAATCGTGCCACTGCCAGGTCTTCTCACCTCCGAGAGAGCAGCCACCTCAACTCTCAGCTGTTTCAATTCCCTCGATAGTAGTGGTAACCGATCGTCCTGTCGCAGGGAACGGATGTTCCAAGCCCCCACCCTGACAGTCCGCCTGAGGTCTAACCTCGGGCAGTCACTCCGGGTGGGCGCCACCTCTGCCACCCCTACCGACGCCGCCCCATATAGAGGAGGTTGGCTGGCTGCAGGCCCCATAATCCACCTGCAGGGCTCCTGCAGGTGGATAGAAAACTTTGTTATACTATAACTGGGTTAAAATATAGTTTCTGGATGAAGAAAAAGGCAAATTACTCACTCTTTCCCCCAGTTATTCTCTCACAAACTCTCTTACATGTCAAGTGAGGAGTTGTTAATTACTTAGGATTTATCAGGCGAATATGTGCATTGTGAGGACAAAGCTGGCAGTAGAAGGAAAACACTAATAACACAATATATAAATTAGGGCTGGGGAATGACGTATGAGGTGAGGGTGTGTGTCACTAGGTCTGATCACAGTGTGTGACTTCGTTTGTTGTG
>NC_061824.1:15846789-15849289 GCF_019202785.1 Penaeus chinensis
GTATCATAGAACCTATCTATCACGGACACCATCAGCAATTCGAGGCAAGGCTATAATGAAAATAGGTAATGCAGTCCTCATATTCGGTCGGGAGTGACTCATTACATGATATACGCTTGCCCTCGACAACATACAGCACGATAAAACGTAATGCAAGGCAAGAATACAAGATAGGCGCAAGTCGAAACTATACGCATGTAATTCTTGTGCAATTAACGTGGCTTATACAGAGACGATGTATGCAGCTGCATGAGTGAGGTGAGTGGTGAATAGATAAGAGTTGAATGAGTAAGTAATTGAGTGAGAGTCATGAAATGAGTAAGTCAGAGTACAGCACAAGAGTAGAAAATATGATAGTGATCAGAGTAGAATTAGAAGCATTAGTGAGTAGACAAAGCGAGAGTGAGAGTAGATAGGAAGAATGGCGTGGAGGAGGGGAGGAGGAGAGGGAGGACGGGCGCTTTAGGGTAGGACTGGGTTATGGGCGTGGGTATGAAAGCAAGTGTAGAAAAATGCAAGTGTGCAAGGGATGTAAATACCAATCTGACGTACGAACAGAATTTTCATAAATTATGGCAATATAGTTATTATTATACGTTAATTGCAACATTATATCAACCACTATGTGAAATCACAGAAATGATACTGTTTTCAGTATGTGAAATTGATGAAAAGTTGACTAGTCTGTCACGGAACAGACAAAGCTTGCAAAGCAACGCATGTTGCAAGCAGATCGGGTCAGCTTCTACTGGGACAACTGGCCAGCTTCTACTGGGACAACTGATCGGCTGATAAGACAACCCACGTGGTTGTAAATTACTTAGTACCTAAAATTCCCGGAGGATAAGCGTTCAATACCCCACTATAATTTCAGGTTGAAGAGGATACTACCAGGACGAGCTCATACGTCGCAAAAACATTACGCTAATTAGGCATCCCATCCCGTTGGGAAATGCCAGCGCTAAGCACACGCAGAGTCGTAAAAAACATTGAGCGCATCGCGGGCGCGGATCGCAGCTGGGCGATAAGAGTGCGTCTGAGCACGTGTAAGAACAACATTCGACTTAATACTAATTACATGTCCAGAACCCAGCGTGGGGTCGTCACCAAGGAACATGTAATAATGAGGAAATGGTGTTCGCGATTAATATTATTAGTGAAAGAAATGAAACTCAATCAGCATCTTAACGATTGTCGTAATAGATGAAAGAAGGAAAATCATTAGGATGACCGAGGAAATTTCACGTGAATTGATGAATTATGATAACGAAAATCACGAACAATATGAAATCATAGTAGCTGATATAATAAAAATAATCTTGAATACTGAGAGATACTTGAAATAAAAATTAGAAACAATAATGAAATGTATAAATATTTCTCATTCTCTCTCACTCTCTCTCTCTCTCTCTCTCTCTCTCTCTCTCTCTCTCTCTCTCTCTCTCTCTCTCTCTCTCTCTCTCTCTCTCTCTCTCTTTCTCTCTTTCTTTCTTCTTGCACCCCTCATTCTCTCTCTCTCTCTCTCTCTCTCTCTCTCTCTCTCTCTCTCTCTCTCTCTCTCTCTCTCTCTCTCTCTCTCTCTCTCTCTCTCTCTCTCCCCCTTTCACATCTCTTGCTCTCTCTCTCTCTCTCTCTCTCTCATTCTTTCTCTCTCTCTTTCTTTCTCTCTGGGTAACCGTACAAAGCAGTATGCATCCTTCCTTCCTCGTCGGCACAATCTACAGACACCCTCATGCCACCACATAATCATTTGACTACCTAGAAAATATTCTCAGAGAAATGTCAATAAAGAGAAAACCACTTTTCTAATGCAAAATTAAATGGGATAATTAACAAAAACAAATTAAAACAACTTATAAAGAAGCCTACAAGGAATACAGAAAACACCTCATCCATATTAGATGTTATAATAACAAAGAGACCCGATATCACACTACACGCCGACGCTGTCCCATGTCACATTGCTGATCACGAGCTTATAACCATGACCTTAAGTATAGAAAAAACAAATCGAAAACCAGTCAATAAAACCTCTCGCGACCTAACGCATTACTCTGCCAACATATTATAGCCAATGACTCGTCACTGTCAGAGATGTTAAGACTGACGACGTTGACAAACAAGTTAATATTCTTACAAACGTGATAAAGAACTGCCTCGATGCCTGCGCTCCCTTTAAAACAAAAACAGTTAGGCGTCCTCCCGCCCCTTGGATAAATAACAACATTAAGAGGGCCATAAATGATAGAAATAATACTCGCAAAGCTCTCAAGATAAACAGATTTGACACCACCCTTCAGGCTGAATACAAACAAAAGAAGAAAATGTGAAAACACTCCTCCGCGGGGCGAAAACTAATTATTTTGAAAATAAGTTCAATGAATGCAGAAGCTATTCTGCCGAAACGTGGAAAATGGTAAATACATTAGTGCCTAAGAAGAAACAAAACACAGACACTTCCCAAAATTCCATAAATAATATATAACACTTTAATAACTTC
>NC_061824.1:15864289-15866789 GCF_019202785.1 Penaeus chinensis
CCTGGAGAGTTCAACCACAGACAGTCTAATTGCAGGTAAGACTACAAAGTCAAATGCACCTCCTGCCATCTGTATGGTCACAAAAGTCGACATTGCGACTATTACAATTCATAGGAATTTGGCCATGAAGACAGTGCCGAAATTAAGAAAGGTAAACAGAACAAGGACCTTGTAAATATTGTACATATAAATGCTCAATCACTCCTATGCCATAAAGATGAAATAGAAATGCTAGTCAGTGATAGATGTGTTGATGTTTTATGCATTAGTGAAACGTGGCTCCTCACAAATGTAAATGATTCTTTAGGGAATATATCTTCATTTAATGTTTTTCGCCATGACCGTGGTCGTGGAGGACGAGGGTGTTTATGTTAGCGATGACTTTCAGGTAACAAAAATAACCACAGGACTTGATAAAGTAGAAGGTGTTGAAGATTTTTGGATATCAATACAACACATGAAACTGCCCTTTATCATTGCTGGACGCATCTATCAACATCCTCATGCACCTGTTACGTCTTTCACCTATGTTTTAGACTGTTTCAAGAACATTTGTCTGCGGAATAAGTCGGTTTTTATACAAGGTGATTTTAATGGTAATTTATTAGCTCCTTATAATAAGATGGCCAAATTAATTAAGAATGGGAAATTAACACATGCTATAGATAGATCAACAAATATAACTTCTACATCTGCAACATTGATTGATCTCTTGGTTACCAATAAAACAGAAATGATAAGTGGTGTCAAAATATCTCCAAGCCCAGTGGCAGATCACGAGCTAATAGCAGCTACTCTAAATATAAGCAAACCAAAAAGACAACCAGTGGTTCATAGTTTTCGCTGCCATTCAACTTGCTACTGGAAGAGGCTCCTACCCTTAACAAAATTCTTTCAACTGATGACGTAAATGCACAAGTAAAATGTTTAACTAACACGTTCCAGAAATGTATGAACAATTGTGCACCAATTGTAACTAGGGAGATAACGCGACCTATAGCATCGTGGATAGCGAATGACATTAAAGCTACGATGAAAGCTAGAGACCAACTGAGAAAATGCATTAAGGCAAATAATGTCAATATGGATTTACGGCATGAGTACAAAGCAGAAAAGAAACGCGTGGAATCTTTTATTGACAGAAGCAAAAAGCAATACTACAGAGAAAAGAATCCAAAATGAAAGGAATAATGTGAGCGCTACATGGAAACTATCAGAAAGATGGTTCCCGAAACAAAGCGTAGTTTTAAACAAACTGATGACAGCAAGAATCTAAATGAAAGAGCAGATGAATTTCGTCACTTCTTTGCAAATGCTAGTACACTTGCTTTCGAAAAAGCGCAAAAAAGTCTGATGATGCTGGTGTTAATGATTTTGCCAATAGATCTCTTACCTTCAGTCAAAAATCCACTAATCTTAGACCTGAACTTGTGGATTGTAACAGTTATTCAAACAATAAAAGGTTTAAAAGAATCTAAGTAATATGGCTTGGATGGGATTCCATTTCGCTTCATAAGAGATTCTCTGTTGATAATTGTGTTCTACATGATGATGATCATCAATACCTCAATTGCCACTAACGCATGTCAATCCCCTGCATAAAGCTGGTGACATAATGTTAACTATCTGCCTATATCTTTACTCCCAATATATTCTAAGATTTTGGAGAAATTTGTTGCAAACTAGCTGATTTCAGTTCTGAAGTCTAACCGACTGTTAGCGGATAGTCAACATGGTTTCAGACAAAAGCTGTCAACAGAAACAGGTCTCCTCAAGATATCAGATAAGATCTATAGCAATGTTGACAACAAAATATCTCTTCTACTCCCAGACTTGTCCAAGGCTTTTGACAGTGTTCACCACAAGATAGTAATCAACACATGTTTGAAACTAAACAGAGATTCTGTCTGGTTACATAACTATCTTGTGAATAGATCACAGTTGGTAAGAATTAAGAATGCTTTGTCAACTCCAAGAAATGTCGATTTTGGCGTTCCTCAAGGATCTGTACTAGGCCCAATTCTTTTTTCAATCTATGTGATTATCTTCCAGTATGTTTTTTGGTTCAGTATGCAGATGACACTCAATTACTTATGACTGGAAATCCTGATTGTATCTCAGAATCGATAAAAAGAGCAGAGAATCTCTTATCAACAGTAAAAATGTGCTTTCAAAGAAACGGATTACTACTTAATGAGAAGAAAACTCAGTGCATATTTATTAATTCACGGCACTCTATATCACAGCTACAAGAGGATATTGCCATAAACTTTATTGGAAATGCATAGAAAAGTAATCGGTACACTACTGTATCTTAAAGGAATAGGGCAATGGTTTGAAACTGCCACGCGAACCAGTTGTATTCAGCATTATAAATTATTACTCGAGAATATGGGGAACAACAAATAAAAAACAGATTGAACGAGTTAAAAAAAAAATATATGACCATGTTTCCCCTGCTTTTAATCAACTGGAATGGTTAAGAATGGACAATTAGTAC
>NC_061824.1:15889289-15897492 GCF_019202785.1 Penaeus chinensis
GAATCAACCTTATACAACTGCAAAAAAAATACTCGGCCCAATGCACACGCACCCCATCAGGATCTGAGATTATCTGGCCATTTGTTGAGCAGACTACAGTCTAAAGTGGACCCAGGGAGTAACCACAACTAATCTATGATCAGTTCCACAGAACTCGGCGCTTCGATACACCCAGAATAATACGAATATCTCGCCGAGGACATCTGTCTACCACAGATGCAAGTTTGGCGTAAAACATCTCTTTCACCTTAAGTTTATACACATCCATAGGAGCGTATACAGCAATAAGAGACATGAAGCCAAATGAAAGCTTTAATCTCAATACCATAATACGCTCATCGACTGGAGTGACCTCAACTACCGAGGGTTAAAGTCTGCTGGAGATGGCTATGGCTACTCCCTGGAGATGGTGGCCATCACAGCAGCCCGACCAGTAGTAGGTGTAGCCACCCACACTAATCGTGCTGCTGCCAGGTCTTCTCACCTCCGAGAGAGCAGCCACCTCAACTCTCAGCTGCTTCAATTCCCTCGATAGTAGTGGTAACCGATCGTCCCATCGCAGGGAATGGACGTTCCAAGCCCCCACCCTGACAGTCCACCTGAGGTCAAACCTCAGGCAGTCACTCCGGGTGGGTGCCACCTCTGCCACCCCTACCGACGCCGCCCCATATAGAGGAGGTTGGCTGGCTGCAGGTCCCATAATTCTTCCTGCAGGGCTCCCTGGGGCTTTCCCCCACAAGCATCATGCTAGGTTGGCGGCCGCTGGGACCCAGATGGGATGGCGGGTAACCCCCCCTCCCCACCCGAGTCCCAGCGGGACCCACAGCCCGACGTTCTTGCTGGGTGGGAGGGACTTTAGCCCTTCCCTCAGCACCAACAACTACATAGTTCGTTGCCAGTGGTTATCTCGGAGGGGGCCGACTGGAAAGCCTGCCTCCCCACAGCCGCCCATTGACCCCAGGGGGCACAGGGGCAGGAGTTAGTACGATGCCAGGGCGTATCCACACGCCGGTGGGCCATGGCTCCATACCTTTAGGGCCTGTTAGGATCTGTTACAAAAGGCATCAAGACGAGATTCCAGAGCACAAGATAGTGTCCAAGTTTCACTACCATAGAGTAAAACTGGGAGTATCAGGACCTTGAAAACACGTAACTTGGTCCTTCTGCACAGGTACCGACATCTCCAAATACTCTTGTCGAGAGATTTCATGACCCCTGCTGCCAGGCCAATCCGTCTACTGACTTCTTGGTGTGACAGCCCAGAGTCGTGAAATGCACTACCGAGGTATATAAAGCTCTTTGTGACTTCGATGTTTTCACCGCAAGCACGTATCGACTGTACAGGTCCTTCTAACAGGCCCCCAAAATCCTGGATCTTGGTCTTGGTCCAGGAGACCTCTAGCCCCAGGGGCTTCGCTTCACTGCTAAATGCATCAAGAGCCGCCACAAGGGTTTCCAGAGATTCAGAGAGTACAGCAACATCATCGGCAAAGTCAAGGTCATATATATATATATATATATTTATATATGGGGGATCACGGAATAGGCACTAGGAATGAGAGGGGGCAAATGCTAGTTGACTTTGCGGAGGCTCGATCACTCAATATCATGACTACATTCTTCGAAAAAAGACTAGAGCGGAAATGGACATGGAAATCGCCATCAGACATCAAAAACGAAATTGACTTCATAATTTCAAACAGGCGCGATATAATAAACAATGTGGAAGTTATTAATAAAGTAAATGCTGGCAGCGACCATAGGTTGGTCAGAGGCCAAATTAAATTAAACCTCAGAAGGGAAAGGAATAAACTCATACAAAAACCGCAGCCAAACTTAATTAACTTGAAGACCAAAGCGACAGAATTTAGCATTAACATCCAAAACAGATATTCACTAATCAGCAACGAAGACCTCAACATTGACCAAATCAACAGACAGTTCAATGACATAATAAAGGAAGCTGCTCTTGAAGTAGGCGGTAAGAACGTCAAACAAAACTCCAGTAAGCTCTCGATAGAAACGAAAGAACTTATGGAAAACGTAGGGTCATGAAAGCATCATCAAACAGAGACAAAATAGAATTAGCTGAACTAACAAAAACTATTAACAAAAAGAAGAGAGATGTGCGCAAATTCAATACTAAAGTACTAAATGAAACAGTGATGTCAGGTACCAGCATGAAAACAGCTAAGAGGAGACTAGGAATAGGGAGAAATCATATATGCAATAAAGAAACCAGACAGAGATGTGACATATAATAAAAATGAAATCATGAGTAGTGGAAAACTTTTATAGAGAACGTAACAATGCAAATGAACAGCCACGGATAGAAGCGAACGCTGTAACTAGAGAAGTACCTAACATCACAACAGAAGAAATAAAGAGAGCGCTTAAAGGCATGAAGAGAGGGAAAACACCAGGTGAAGACGGTATTAGTATAGACCTTATAATAGACGCAGGAGAAATTGCAACAGTAAAACTAGCCAATCTTTTTAACAAATGCTTTCTCAATCGAAAAATTCCAAAAGCCTGGAAAAATGCGACAATTATCTTGATTCATAGAAAAGGGGACAGAAGGGATCTAAAAAACTACCGACCCATAAGTCTCCTTTCAGTTACATACAAACTGTTCACTAAAATCATCACAACTGGCATCTCTGACAGTCTGGATTCTAACCAGCCTAGAGAACAGGCAGGTATCCGCAGTGGATTCTCAACAACAGACCACATACACACGCTTACCCAAATAAGAGTATGGCATTCATCGATTACGAAAAGGCATTTGACTCTGTACAAATACCAGCAGTACTAGAAGCTATTCGAAGACAGGGAGTAGAGGAGGTATATTATAAATTATTAGAAGATATATACGAAGATGGGACAGCAACCATCAAGCTCCACACAGAAACCGATAAAATCCCAATTAAGAAAGGTGTTAGGCAGGGTGATACCTTCTCACCAAAACTGTTTACAGCTTGCCTTGAGGAAATTTTCAAGAAGCTAGAATGGACCGGAAAGGGTATCAAAATCGAGGACGAATACCTGAACAATTTAAGATTTGCAGATGATATTGTTCTCTTCAGTGAATCTGCAAATGAAATGCAGCAACTAATAAATGATCTAAATAGAGAAAGCCTGAAAGTCGGACTTCGGATGAACAAGAAAAAGACTAAGATCATGTTCAACAGTAGAGTTCAATTCAAACAGATAAATGTTCAAGGTGAAGCGATAGAGATGGTAGACAAGTATATATACCTAGGTCAACTCGTACAGACAAACACATCTAGCGAAGAGGAAATTAAGCGACGCATCAGTCTAGGATGGAGCGCCTTCGGCAAACACAGTAGCATACTAAGAGGCTCCTTGCCATTATGTTTAAGAACAAAAGTCTTTAACCAATGCATCCTCCCAGTTATCACCTATGGATCAGAATCATGGACTACAACCAAATTACTGGAGAGGAAACTAATAAGTGCCCAGAGAGGGATAGAGAGGTTGATGCTAGGAATTAGTCTAAGAGATCGGATGAGGGCGACGTGGATCAGGGAACAGACAAAAGTAGAAGATATACTTGGGAGCATCAAAAAGGAAAAATGGCAAAGGGCAGGTCATATATGTCGGAGACAGGACAACAGATGGACAAAGAAAGTAACAGACTGGATTATAGATGACATAAATAGGCCAAGTGCCAGACCTATGACAAGATGGCGCGACGAAGTAACGAAATTTGGGGGCCAAGACTGGATGCAAAAAACACAAGACAGACTAAGATGGAAAAGATTGGGAGAGGCCTACATCCTGCAGTGGATTGACCCAGGCTGATGATAATGTGTATATATATATGTGTGTGTGTGTGAATATGTGTACATATATGTATATATATATATATGAATTTATGTATATATATGTATTATATATATTATATATATGTATATATTTATATATGCATGTGTGTGTTTATGTATATGTATATATGTGTGTAATATGTATATGTATGAGTGTGTGTACGTGTGCGTGTGTGCGCGTGAGAGAGAGAGAGAGAGAGAGAGAGAGAGAGAGAGAGAGAGAGAGAGAGAGAGAGAGAGAGAGAGAGAGAGAGAGAGAGAGAAGGAAAAGGTGAACAACCACAATAAGAAAGGAAGATAATTTTTAACGTTATTAGACGAATAACACACACACACACACACACACACACACACACACACACACACACACACACACACACACACACACACATATATAATGTGATGTTTGTGTATGTATATATATAGATAGATAGATAGATTGATAAATATGATATATATATGTATATATATGTATATATAATGTATATATAATGTATATATATATAGTGCCCTCAAAATAATCCAATTGCGGTCCAATTTACACAAGGCTTCTCCAGCGCCTCATTTAGGTCGTTGATATTGTTGCATCTTGTTTCGTAAACCTTGTTTTTCATGTTTTTCGAAGCATTTCCTGTGGGATTAAGGTCAGGGGAATTATCAGGCCATCACTAGATATTAATGTTATTGTCACTGAAAAAGGATGGCCTTGTGGCTAGGGGCATCATCATACATAACAATATCACACTTACGAATGTCCCAAAATGTATGCAAATGATTTACTGAAACATTGAATAATAGCTTCCCTTCACGAATACATTCTTGGGAAGGAAGCGCAGTTCTCCCCTGCCCTTATTTCCACTGAATGCAGCCCACGAAATCACACTCTGAGGGAGCTTCACGGTCACAGCCATAAATTTCGTGCCGTGACGCGGTACTCGGGCGACGCAGTCTTTGAGTCTCTTCTGACCACACTAAAAGTGCCCTCATCACTGAATAGTGCTTTCTTCCCAAGTCTCATTCTCCCATGATATTTGTCAACAGCATACGGGCAGCATGCACCTCATCTTTATAGAGTGGCTCTAAGAGAGAAACCTGTAAAACACAATTACCACTCATGGAGAAAAATCTGCAGTCTCATCCTGCTTCGAAAGTATTGGTGGTGACCATAGTTTGGGCCTGAACACAGGTTGTTCATGTTGAAATTACCTAGGATATCCTGGTAATGTACCTACAACCATACTGACCACCAGCAAATGGTCAGTGTGAATCATGGCCTTGTACCCTGTCCCTCCCTGGTATGATATCTCAGAAGTAAAAAGATCCTGTGCGTATTCTATATCAGCAACTAAGTAATTTCTCTTTACACTACTATCTCTTCATGTTCCTGAGCCCAGCATTCAACTTGATTGCATGTAGAATGAATGAGAGGTCAAACCTCGGGAATGCAAAGACAGAAGCATGTGATAAATAATACTTTAATCCCAAAGAATGTTTGTCTTGCTCCTTGCTCCATTCTCTAGGAACATTCTTATTGAGCTATGTTGACAATGCAGACTTCTTTCCACATTTACATATGAATTGTCTATAAAAATATGTTAACCCTTTTCTGGAAGGGGGACATAATGACAATCTTGACCTTGGCCTATAACACTAACTGAATGACTGAGGAAATCACGAGGCAAATGGAAGACGTAGACTTGGCTTGATTAATGGATCAGTAACCCTGCTTTTGCAAATTATTGAAAATGCTATGTAGTCGTTCTTAATATCCTTGACTGAAGATGAATATCCAAAAATGTAATCCAAGTCGAGTAGCACCTAATCATTGAGTAAAGCCATGAGCTAACTGAATGTTAGTGAAGAATTTCTAAGACCTATAGGCAATATAATTAACTCAGAGTAACCAGCATATGCGAAGAATGCAGTCTGTGGTTTGTCAGTAGGTCGAATGTCAAGACCTTGCACCTTCAACAAACGTCTTACTAAAGCTGGTGAATGTTAGGAATGAGAAAAGGTACCCAGTCACCTTATTCAGACTCCCAAATCACATATTTGATGGACACTGTTCTGATACTTCAGAACCAGCAGCCTTGATGCAGTCCATGAATGATGCCTTGATGACAGGAATGATGTGTATGATGCGATGGCTTATTCGTGCATGAAGTGTCTTCAGCATGCTAAAAAACAAGAAAGACAAAGGAAAAGTCACAGTGAAATGTAGAATGAATTGGAGCAAAGTGTGAGAATGAGAGGAGTTGGAGCTGGCTGTGGAGGAGAGATAGCGAAGGTAAGGGGAAAGAGCGAGGATGGGAAGTGATGAGTGTCTGAATGTATGGCTGTGCGTGATGAATAATATGTTTTCGATACATGCTGTTTATGAGATATGGAATCCAGCATACTAGGGCAAAATGGGCCAGTATTTTTCCAGAGCTCGATTAATTTAGCAGATAAAGTAAGCCTTGAACTTTTACCTCATTCTGCCTTGGGTAAAAAACCTTGCCACAATGGTACAGAAAATCATTACCAAGAAGCAAGTGTATGAGGAAGCTGTGCTATCTTTAACTATTGGAAGTTAAGTAAGTTTATTTACCACCCTTGCTATCTGCTTTGACATAGTACAGTATTCTGTGATTACTGTAACTGGAAATGTAAAATTAAAATGTGTCATACATCATGCTAAAGAATATTAAGGTGATATACTAAGTATATATATATACTATGCCACTTTGTTTACAATAATTTTATATTTCTAAATTTACAATATAGTATGAGTATAACTTTCAATTTAAATAATCATGTAGTTCTTTATACCTCATGTTAGGTGGTCAGAAAGGCTGTATCACCACACTCCGAGATACCGTGCTCGACTGTTTGCTTGTTTTCCTCGTTACAGTCTGCATTTGTTCACCGTGCAGTTGCCAGTACATTCTGTAACCTAAATGTATGTTGGCAATAACCACGTCACATTATCCAGTTTGACTTCGGTGCCACCCGTAGGAGGGCTTGCTTTCTCTGTACTGATCGTAGTCACTTCTGCTACAGCTTTCCGTTTTTTGTGAGTTTGCCAGGTTTACCAGTTCATCCTTATGAGAACTTTCCAATGTGTGTGCAACCCTATCAAGAGACGTCTCAAGATCTGTGTTTACACTATCTTTGCTGCAGCCTTCTTTCGTTAATTTTGTCTTATGTGGTCGTGCTTGCATATACCAACATGAGATGGTATCTATACAAACTGAATGTTAAAATTGCATTTTCTTGGATAATTTTTTTTTATAGATAATTCAGTTTACAATGTTTTCCTCGTCATCTGTTTTGAAAGAGCTTAGTGATCGGAGAGCACTTTGAGAGTCATTGAGTTAGGTTTGTGTAATACAGGCCCAATTTCGCTCTCTCATATTAACTTTATGTTGCAGTAAGGCATAAGACTGTACAGCTCCATCAGTGTAACACTCGTATACATCGCCCATAGATGCTATGTGTTCCTCTACCTTTCTTCTTCCTTTTCTAATACCATTAGGTAAACTTTTTGAAGGTGCATAATCAGTGATGAATTTTTCCATGGAGGAATGGATCGACCTTTTGGTATTTTGCTTATTGGGATGTCAAGCTTTTGAAATTATGTAAGATATAAGGGTTCCCTCAGAGCTTTGATCCCAAATCTAGTGCAAATACATATGATTCCATAAAAAATGGATGGTAAGTTTAGTTTTGATCTCATGTTCATGGTAGTCTACAACTGTACAGTTGGTGCAGGGGGACTACATGTTACGGTGGCAGTCCATCACACCTTGTGCTCTGCACCTAATGCACCTCTTCACAGGGGTGATGGCATCTTCGTTGTTGTTGCTGTTTCTTTCCTGCTATCTCAGACCTCCGCGGTCGAAAAGAGCTCAGCTCTATGTGCCTCCTGAAGAAATGGTATTCAGTAGGTGGCGACTGTTCTCGGCTCCTTACAATGGCTGTCCACCCTTGTAGCTCCTCTGCACTTCAAAATCACCCAGAAGGTGCATCTGCAGGGCTCTTTCTGAAACCCGACAATCAGGTATTCCCTGTATCTTCTGCTTCTAGGCTGATAGTCGGCTTTGTCCTCGAGAAAAATCCCTGCGAGATTTCCACTAGCCATCAAGTCCCTGTAGTTTGGTTGATCCCGTCGGACATATATGTAGCGAGAGGATCACCATTTCCCCCGCACGCACACGCACACGCACACGCACACGCGCGCACGCACACGCACACACACACACAGACACACACACACACACACACACACACACACACACACACACACACACACACACACACACACACACACACACACACACACTCTTAGAGGGGCAGCAACTGGCTGACATCCC
>NC_061824.1:15897592-15900092 GCF_019202785.1 Penaeus chinensis
GGGCAACAGAAACTAAACAAAATGTGTTAATTCTATATATTATGAAGTATACTCTATTTCTATTCATAGACCTTTCTTTTGTTCAGTGTAACAAATGGACTTCCTTTCTTGGATCATGAAGAAACTCAAGCTCTTCCACCACATCCTCCAATCGTTGCTAGATTGTCAACTTTATGCCTTTAGCCCATTCCTCTCAACATTGAGCTGTAATTTAAAGCATCTAGCTCTGTTACAAGAGAAAACTTGCTTTCAAATTTGTGGCTAAGGTTATTATCATTCAAGGAATTGTAACAGTACTAATATTCGATAAAGCTAACTCCGAGTTGGGGAAGTTATGGAAATGGAGAAGGGGCAGGGCACTAGGACGAAGGCCCATCTTGGAGGAAGACCCAAAGTGCGGGACATGGCCTGCGCGCGCACACGAAACGGCTGTGAAGCGTTCCTGGCATCTCGTTCCGCTGAAGGTGAAAGTTGTTTGGCTACGAGCTACGTTGCCACATGACGAAGCGGCTAGGTAGTGACGTCAGCAGCGGTGCCACGTCTCCATACGCGAGGTGCCAGACTAACCCACGTGTCCCCGTGCCACGCAACACTAACAAACGTTCGCAGTGCCTCAATGAAAAACGCCACATAAATGGATGCAAGTGAACTGCCTGACCCGCATGCTCAGAGCAAGCAGTCCGACCTATGCAATGCATGACGTCATCCCAAGAAAGGGAAAATCCCAGAAAAGAGATGAAGAGAGAGGAGGAAGGCTGTTTGGCGGCCCGGCAGTAGGGGGGGGGGGGGAGACTCGGTGGCCTCCCCGGGTTGCATAAGCCGTAAAGTGGGTCACGATCACGGTGTTAGTGTGTCAACGTAGATGTACGCACGGACGCACGCGCATTCACACGCGGATTTTAAACATTTAAGCCCTCGCCGCTTCCAGTGAAATATGCAAGCATACTTTGGGGACCCTGTGAATGCATGGTCGTAATTATATCACTTATTAACATATTAAATTCCACTAGAGTTTGGGTCGTGAGATGATGATTATATATCTATTATATATGTATATACATATAAATATATACATGTATATATATGATATGTATATTCATATATACATGCATATATATATATATATATATATATGTATATTCATATATACATGCATATATATATATATATATGTATATTCATATATACATATACATAAATATATATTCATATATATATATTATATATATATAATATACATATATATACATATACATATACATAAACAGAGAGAGAGAGAGAGCGAGAGAGAGAGAGAGAGAGAGAGAGAGAGAGAGAGAGAGAGAGAGAGAGAGAGAGAGAGAGAGAGAGAGAGAGAGAGAGAGAGAGAGAGAGAGAGAGAGAATGAATGAGAATGAATGAATGAGAGAGAAAGAGAGAGAGAGGAGAGAGAGAGAGAGAGAGAGAGAGAGAGAGAGAGAGAGAGAGAGAGAGAGAGAGAGAGAGAGAGAGAGAGAGAGAGAGAGAGCTTTGGAGAGCATAAATCTATATTCCATACATTCATGGACAGTACCTTTCTCTAAACTCGCCCAAAATCTGAAGAATTCCGGAAGTGAATAAGAAATGACAAAGCAAAACTACAGCTGTGCCAACTAGCAGCACGCGAGGCAAAGATAAGGTCCGGAGATTTAGACAGGTAGTGATCCTTAGATCAATCGTAGGTACTTAACCATTCCTTCACACACAGACCCAGGGATGGGAGAGAGAGATTTAGATAAATGCACATATGGATAGAACGATATATTAATATGGGGAAGAGAGAACAGAAATGTAGTATGAAAACTAGTGCAGTGGATACTAGCATTTACTGTCCTAATCAATGTACCACTAGTTACAGGAGAAGTAGTAGTTTTAATATTAATAGTAGTAGTAGTAACAGTTAAAGTAGTAGTAATAGTAGTAGCAGTAGAAGTAGTAGCAGAAGAAGTAGGAGAAGTAATAGTAACAGTAGTAGCAGTACTAGCAATAGTAATAGTAGCAGTAGAAGAAGAAGAAGAAGAAGAAGAAGAAGAAGAAGAAGAAGAAGAAGAAGAAGAAGAAGAAGAAGAAGAAGAAGAAGAAGAAGAAGAAGAAGAAGTAGTAGTAGCAGTAGCAGTAGTGATAGTAGCACCACCGTTACCAGCAGCAGCAGTAGATGCGGTAGTAATACGTAATAGTAGCAGCAGCAGCAGTAGTAGTAGTAGTAGTAGTAGTAGTGTGAGGAGGAGGGGGAGGAGGAGGAGGAGGAGGAGGAGGAGGAGGAGGAGGAGGAGGAGGAGGAGGAGGAGGAGGAGGAGGAGGAGGAGGTGGAGGAGGTGGAGGAGGAGGAGGAGGTGGAGGAGGAGGAGGAGGTGGAGGAGGAGGAGGAGGAGGAGGAGGTGGAGGAGGAGGAGGTGGAGGAGGTGGAGGAGGAGGAGGAGGTGGAGGAGGAGGAGGAGGTGGAGGAGGAGGAGGAGGTGGAGGAGGAGGAGGAGGTGGAGGA
>NC_061824.1:15910092-15915092 GCF_019202785.1 Penaeus chinensis
AAGAGGGGAGAGGGAGAGGGAGAGAGAGGAGAGAGAGATGAGAGAGGGGAGAGAGAGGGGAGAGAGAGAGGGGAGAGAGAGAGGAGAGAGAGAGATGAGAGAGGGGAGAGAGAGGGGAGAGAGAGGGGAGAGGGAGAGAAAGAGGGGAGAGAGAGAGGAGAGAGGAGAGAGGAGAGAGGAGAGAGAGAGGAGAGAGAGAGAGAGAGAGAGAGAGAGAGAGAGAGAGAGAGAGAGAGAGAGAGAGAGAGCGAGAGAGAGAGAGGAAGGAGCAAGGAGAGAGAGGAAGGAGCAAGGAGAGAGAGGAAGGAGAAAGGAGAGAGAGGAAGGAGAAAGGAGAGAGAGGAATAGAGAGGAGACAGGAATAGAAAGGAATAGAGAGGAGAGAGAGGACGAGAGAGGAAGAGAGAGGAAGAGAGAGGAAGGGGAAAGGGAGAAGAAAAGGGGAAAGATGAAGACAAGAAAAACAAAGAAAGCTTTTAAATGTCACACTAAAAGGTGTTAGTCCTCAACGCGTGTTTTATCATGAGATTTTGCAATCATCTTCAGCACCCTTTTTTTAAGTCGTATATATGTATAAATGCTTATGCACATATCATACACAAGAACGTACAAAATAAAAACACAAACGCCGATACACTTTACGTTAAATACCCATTTCCCTTCCTCTTGCTTCCATTCCCTCCCCTACCCTTACTATTAATTTCACTCCACGCATTCATAACGGAACTCGAAATGCACCCAGAAGCGCCTACCAACTGGCTTCAAAATGTTCCCTTCACAGTCTCCTCCATTCTCCTCCCCGGCATCTGTTACGTGACCTGGGACCGAGCGCCCCACCTGGCACTGTAGCTTCACTCGGCACAGCAGGTCATACTGGCACCGGCAGCGTTGTTCACGGCTCATTGCACGTTCACCTTGTCCCAGGCACGGCCATGGCTCGACCCCGCACACACGAAGAAAGTCGGCGGATGATGGAGATAAAATTAGACACTGTTACTTCCATTGCCACTCCGTAATTGAAGCGCCTTGCCTACGCTGGCACTTTCGCTATTTCTTTGCACCGTCTCTTCGGTACTTTTCCATCTCCCTACTAAGTATAGTCCTTCTAATCGTTTTTACTCGGAATTCCATACGGTATGTCGCAATTATACGACGCCTTAAGATCTCCATCGCCAACTGGTCCGTAGTAACCTTTAGTGACGTCACTGCTTGCATGTGATACGCGAGCGTTACGTCATAAAGTGAACATGACGTCATATGGACACAGGGCGCTACAAACCCAGGGGATAAAAACAGTAGTAGCGAGTAAAAGCAGATTATAAAAAAATAGAAAATCAGGAATGATGACACGGATCTATTTCATCAGCCATTTTCAATACGCATACTCCCCTTTCACTCCCTGCCTTGATTCACCTTCACCCCCTCACCCCGCCCTCCCCGGCCCACAGATGCTCTCTTCCTCCTCAACGAGAGTGAAAGCTTCGCCTCCTAGCCACTTACGCTTGACCTTTCACCCGCACGCTCACTCTCGTTGCTCTGCGACCGAGGGGAAGAGCCCCCTCATTCATGTCCGCCTCGCGTTTTAGGGGTCATGTCACCTTTCTATCTAGTTCTAGAACAGGAGTAATGACAGAAGAGGAAAAAATATTATATATACATGTATGTATGTATGTATATATATACATGTATACATACATAATCACACATACACACACACACACACACACACACACACACACACACACACACACATATATATATATATATATGTATGTATACATATGTGTATATATATGCATATATGTATGTATGTATGTATGTATGTATGTATGTATGTATGTATGTATGTATGTATGTATGTATGTATGCATGTATCTATCTATCTATATATATACACACACTCGTATGCATATATATATACATATATGTATCTATATATGCAGATATATACATTCATATACATATGTGTGTGTATATATGTATGTATGTATGTGTGTGTGTGTGTGTGTGTGTGTTTATAATTATATCTATATCATATATATATATATATATATATATATATATATATATATATATATATATATATATAGGGTGCAACCTGGAACAAAGCGGCCTGCTTGCACATGCTCCATATTAATACAGAAACGCAGAGCCGCAGAGAAACACGGAAACATCCAAAGAAACACGATTACCACGACCCCTGGCGACAAAAGAATGAAAGTGAACTCCGTCGCTCATCCTCCCCCTCCCTCCCCCTCCCTCCCCCTCCCTGCTTCCTCCCTCGCCCCCTCCCCTCCCACCGCCCACCCTCACCAGCAGCTCCCAGCAACCCTCACCGTGGCCCACTCCCGTCCTGACCCACTAAACTTGACCTACTCCTCGCATCGCATCCCATCCCTCCCCTCCCTGCCCCCTCCCCCCGCGGCGCCAAGGCCTCTTCCCCCCGCATACCCCCACTCTTACTCACCTCACTCGAGCTATTTTAAGGTCGGAGTTTTATTGTAGGCTAATTGGTTGTTATTGTTTTGTTTTTCGGTTTACGAGAGAGAAAAAGGTATTCCAGCCATTGATTATACAATATATTTATTCTCTACTGCTAACTGATTTAGCTCTAAAACATTTCTTCCAAAACATATGCGCAAAATTGCAATTGATCGCACTGCATATATCATTAAGCAATTTAGAGATCTGTTAGCATAAAACCAGACAGCTACGATTCCACTACGAACAGAAAATAGAACAACGTCAAAGTACATGGATACGAGATGCGAGAAAGGAACTGAGCTCTCGGAGATGGAAGGCGAAGAGTAAACCGGGCGAGGGCGCGGAGAGCGGGGAAAGTGAAAGCAAGAGATGGCGGGCGATTTCGGGCGGCGGCTGGAGGAGGAGGAGGAGGGAGGAGGAGGAGGGAGGAGGAGGGAGGAGGAGGGAGGAGGAGGGAGGAGGAGGAGGAGGAGGGAGGAGGAGGGAGGAGGGAGGAGGAGGAGGAGGAGGGAGGAGGAGGGAGGAGGAGGAGGAGGAGGAGGAGGAGGAGGAGGGAGGAGGAGGAGGAGGAGGAGGGAGGAGGAGGAGGGAGGAGGAGGAGGAGGGAGGAGGAGGAGGGAGGAGGAGGGAGGAGGAGGAGGAGGAGGAGGGAGGAGGAGGAGGAGGAGGAGGAGGAGGGAGGAGGAGGGAGGAGGAGGAGGAGGGAGGAGGAGGAGGAGGAGGAGGGAGGAGGAGGAGGAGGAGGGAGGAGGAGGAGGGAGGAGGAGGGAGGAGGAGGAGGAGGGAGAGGAGGGAGGAGGGAGGGAGAGGAGGAGGAGGAGGAGGAGGAGAGAGGAGGAGGAGGAGGAGGAGGAGAGAGGAGGAGGAGGAGGAGGAGGAGGGAGGAGGAGGGAGGAGGAGGGAGGGGGAGGAGGAGGAGGGAGGAGGAGGGAGGAGGAGGAGGAGAGGGAGAAGGGAGGAGGGAGGAGGAGGAGGGAGGAGGAGGAGGAGGAGGAGGAGGAGGAGGAGGAGGAGGGAGAAGGAGGAGGAGGGGGGAGGAGGAGGAGGGAGAAGGAGGAGGAGGGGGGAGGAGGAGGAGGAGAGAGGAGGAGGAGGAGAGAGGAGGAGGAGGAGAGAGGAGGAGGAGGAGAGAGGAGGAGGAGAGAGGAGGAGGAGGAGAGAGGAGGAGGAGGAGGAGGAGGAGGAGGAGAGAGGAGGAGGAGGGAGGCGGAGGAGGAGGGAGGAGGAGGGAGGAGGAGGAGGAGGGAGGAGGAGGGAGGAGGAGGAGGAGGGAGGAGGAGGGAGGAGGAGGGAGGAGGAGGAGGAGGGAGGAGGAGGAGGAGGGAGGAGGAGGAGGAGGGAGGAGGAGGAGAAGGGAGGAGGAGGAGGAGGAGGGAGGAGGAGGGAGGAGGGAGGAGGAGGGAGGAGGAGGGAGGAGGGAGGAGGAGGGAGGAGGGAGGAGGAGGAGGAGGAGGGAGGAGGAGGAGGAGGAGGGAGAGGAGGGAGGAGGAGGAGGAGGAGGGAGGAGGAGGAGGAGGAGGGAGAGGAGGGAGGGAGGGAGGGAGAGGAGGAGGAGGAGGAGGAGGAGGGAGGAGGAGGAGGAGAGGGAGAAGGGAGGAGGGAGGAGGAGGAGGAGGGAGGAGGAGGGAGGAGGAGGGAGGAGGGAGAAGGAGGAGGAGGGGGGAGGAGGAGGAGGAGAGAGGAGGAGGAGGAGGGAGGAGGAGGAGAGAGGAGGAGAGAGGAGGAGAGAGGAGGAGAGAGGAGAGAGGAGGAGAGAGGAGGAGAGAGGAGGAGAGAGGAGAGAGGAGGAGAGAGGAGGAGAGAGGAGGAGAGAGGAGGAGGAGGAGGAGGAGAGAGGAGGAGGAGGGAGGCGGAAGAGAGAGAGGAGAGAGGAGGGAGGAGGAGGAGGGGAGGAGGGAGGAGGAGGAGGGGAGGAGGGAGGAGGAGGAGGGGAGGAGGGAGGAGGAGGAGGGGAGGAGGGAGGAGGAGGAGGGGAGGAGGGAGGAGGAGGAGGGGAGGAGGGAGGAGGAGGAGGGAGGGGGAGGAGGAGGAGGAGGAGGGGAGGAGGGAGGAGGAGGAGGGAGGGGGAGGAGGAGGAGGAGGGAGGAGGAGAGGGAGGAGGAGGAGGGAGGAGGAGGAGGTGGATGAGGAGGGAGGAGGGGGAGGAGGAGGAGGGAGGAGGAGGAGGAGGAGGAGGAGGGAGGAGGGGGAGGAGGAGGAGGAGGGAGGAGGAGGGAGGAGGAGGAGGGAGGAGGAGGGAGGAGGAGGGAGGAGGAGGAGGAGGAGGAAGGAGGAGGAGGGAGGAGGAGGAGGAGGAGGAGGAGGAGGGAGGAGGAGGAGGAGGAGGAGGAGGAGGGAGGAGGGAGGAGGGAGGAGGAGGGAGGAGGAGGAGGAGGAGGAGGAGGAGGAGGAGGAGGAGGAGGAGGGAGGAGGAGGAGGAGGGAGGAGGAGGGAGGAGGAGGAGGGAGGAGGAGGAGGAGGAGGAGGAGGGAGGAGGGAGGAGGAGGAGGAGGAGGAGGAGGAGGAGGAGGAGGAGG
>NC_061824.1:15917592-15920092 GCF_019202785.1 Penaeus chinensis
TGGGTTGGGGTAGGTTGGGTTGGGTTGGGGTAGGTTGGGTTGGGTTGGGGTAGGTTGTGTTGGGTTGTGTTGGGTTGGGTTGGGTTGTGTTGGGTTGTGTTGGGTTGGGGTAGGTTGGGTTGGGTTGGGTTGGGATAGTTTGGGTTGGGGTAGGTTAGGTTAGGTTGGGTTGGGGTAGGTTAAGTTGGGGTAGGTTGGGATGGGTTGGGGTATGTTGGGTTGGGTTGGGTTGGGGTAGGTTGGGTTGGGTTGGGTTGGGGTAGGTTGGGTTGGGTTGGGGTAGGTTGGGTTGGGTTGGGGTAGGTAGGGTTGGGTTGGGTTGGGTTGGGTTGGGTTGGGTTGGGTTGGGTTGGGTTAGGTTGGGTTGGGTTGGGGTAGGTTAGGTTGGGTTGGGTTGGGTTGGGGTAGGTTAGGTTGGGTTGGGGTAGGTTAGGTTGGGTTGGGTTGGGTTGGGGTTGGTTGGGTTGGGGTTGGTTGGGTTGGGTTGGGTTGGGGTAGGTTAGGTTGGGTTGGGGTAGGTAGGTTGGGTTGGGTTGGGTTGGGTTGGGTTGGGTTGGGTTGTGTTGTGTTGGGTTGGGGTAGGTTGGGTGGGTTGTGTTGGGGTAGGTTGGGTTGGGTTGAGTTGGGTTGGGTTGTGTTTGGGTAGGTTGGGTTGGGTTGGGTTGGGTTGGGTTGGGTTGGGTTGGGGTAGGTTAGGTTGGGTTGGGTTGGGGTAGGTTGGGTTATGTTGGGCTGGGTTGGGTTGGGGTAGGTTGGGCTGGGTTGGGTTGGGTTGGGGTAGGTTGGGTTGGGTTGGGTTGGGTTGGGGTAGGTTGGGTTGGGTTGGGTTGGGTTGGGTTGGGTTGGGTTGGGTTGGGTTGGGGTGGGTTGGGGTAGGTTGGGTAGGTTGGGTTGGGTTGGGTCGAGTTGGGTTGGGGTGGGTTGGGGTAGGTTGGGTAGGTTGGGTTGGGTTGGGTTGGGATGGGGTAGGTTGGGTTGGGTTGGGATGGGGTAGGTTGGGTTGGGTTGGGTTGGGTTGGGTTGAGTTGGGGTAGGTTGGGTTGGGTTAGGTTGGGGTAGGTTGGGTTGGGTTGGGGTAGGTTGGGTTGGGTTGGGGTAGGTTGGGGTAGGTTGGGTAGGTTGGGTTGGGTTGGGTTGGGTTGGGTTGGGTTGGGGTAGGTTGGGTTGGGTTAGGTTGGGGTAGGTTGGGTTGGGGTAGGTTGGGTTGGGGTAGGTTGGGTTGGGGTAGGTTGGGTTGGGTTGGGTTGGGTTGGGTTGGGTTAAGTTGAACTTAGTGTGGCTGGATTGAGTTGGGATGAATTTAGCTTGGTCTGGTTAGGTTAGAATAAGATATGGAAGAATAGGATAAGGCATAGGACAACAGATGAGGGGCCAAGGAACAAAAGGACCAAGAATCAGAGGGATACAGCTCTTTCTGTACAGGTGTAAAGACCTATTTAATAGGCAGTTTACAAACCCTTCATTTCTTTCTCTCCATTCTAATTCCATCTCACAGCAGGTATGAAACAATATCAATGTTTCATACCATACAAGTCCAGAATGCTTTATTTTGCATGTAGATCCATGGTCTCTCTTTATGTGTGTTTGGATGATTAGTGGAAATTCATTTAAACCTGGTAGTTACTAAAATGCAATGTTTGAAAAAGCATACTTGATCTCACATTTTGGGGAATTGTCAAAAATAAATTTCCATAATTTCTCTCATACATAAACACAAAATATTTTTTTTTTTAAATCTCTTTTCTATAGTTCATCACTACCACTTCTTTCTGTTACTCAGTGCGAGTTCTGGGGTCACTAATATCAACGAAATTCTTTAACTGATATTTCTTAGTCATTTTGCAAACTAAAATAGTATAGAAAACACTCATTTACCATAAACATTTTTTTTTTTTATAAAAATGATATATATATAACTCTCTTCATCAATAGATATCATCTGATAATCCTAATAATTGCATATTATATATACATGTTGCTAATACAGGAAGAAGTTAAGTTGATAGTTATTACCATGCACTATCATACTATTCTCTGACTTACCTACATACAAGCTCTGGGAAGTCTTTAGTAAGAGTGAGGAGGAGAAACACAATGAACCACTCATCTTCTAAATAGTCCCCTACAACTGTGATTCCAGCTATGTGAGGACCGAGCACACCTGTTAGGAATAAATTTTAATGAAGTCAGTATTAAACTATCTAAACAGAATGACAAGCCATTAAACTCCTTCATTTAAATTCACAATTTGCAATTGTTTTATGGAACAACAAAAGTTACAATAAATATATTTTTGATTGGCAATAATTTGCAAATTGTTATGTAAAATCAATTATTTATATTCTGGCCATAGTAAATACAGCTATTAATGATTTTGCTCATATCATAATAAAAATGCTGATTATTTCAATCACTATAGGTCTGAACAATATTTTGCTAGAATTTCATTGTTTGGGTGTGACTTAAATCAGTCTTAACCCATTACTGCTAGGTAAATGTA
>NC_061824.1:15932592-15950092 GCF_019202785.1 Penaeus chinensis
ACTGGTAATGTTTAAGATAAGCAATCTGCCTCTATAATGAACATACTAACAAATAAAGAAAATACTAGCAGAGAATTTTCATTCCCTGTAGCTTAATTACAAGTGAAGTTTTAGGATGACAGAGTATGCATAAGGTACTAGGAAATACACTTATCAAACCAGAGAGTCCCTTGCACTGCACAAGCTCTTATGAATATTACAACAGGGTAAGTTAAAGAACATTAGGCTAAATAGAAGGTACGGGTACACTTAAATCACTAACAGAAAAATGTATTTCTGTTAGATACTAGTGCAGTTTTCATTCTAACATGAAATTCCTTGGAAAATTCTTGCTTAATATCACACATGATATGCATAAACCAAAACTAAGTGATGGACTTAAACTGCCATCAAGTGAACACATGAAATCTTGAATTTGAGTGAAGTTTAAGAATATTAAATGGACACAAATTTAAACCCAGATCCAGAAGAAAACCCTGGAATCTTAAAAGAAGTGGACTGCAACTCACAAAATAAAGAAGACCTAAAGAAGAAAGTGACAGTGAAGGAAACCCAGATCCCAAACTTGCCCGGAGACACAAAGCCGGCACAAGACAGACAACACAACAGTAAGACAAAATAACCATGTAGTACTAATTAATCTAACAGAAGAAACAGAAACTTCAAACTTTAATAACCCAATGAAGTTAACTGAAGCAATAAACAAATCAATATTCCAAAAGTATATAATAGAGGACAGACTAAGAGTACTTGGAACAGGAAAGGCATTAAGATTTGAAGTTAAGAATTTGACAAAATTATCACCTTTAAACCAAACAAACAAGTTAGGGGACTGATACATAAACTGTAAACAGCCTGCCTCAAATAAAAAACAGAATGTTCACACGGCATAATATATCCAGTTGATACAAAATTAGACACCAAAGAAAGAAAAGACAAATTAAGACCACTGCTTGGTTAAAATAGTGAAATAATAGAAGTAACTAGAATTAATAAAATCAACAAAGATAAAGAAGACACAAAGAAATGGCTCCCAACCAAATCCCTCAGAATAACTTTTAAAGGAACTCTAACAGAGTCGCCATAGGACATACATCATATGAAGTACAACAGTATACCTTCCTGATCCCAAAATGTTACAAATGTCTCAGATATGGTCATGGAATCGTATCTTGCAAGAACAAAAGTAGATGTAGCAAGTGTAGTAAATTCAACCATGATTACAAACATTGTACAAATAATCCCTACTGCTTTTACTGCCATGAGAACCATCTACCATATACAAATGCATGTAAAATACACAGAATGGCACAACAAATAATCACCGAGAACATAACACCCAATAACATAGACATCAAGAAATGGTTTCATGAACTGAAACTCCTCCCCTATCAAAATAATAACAACCCCAACACAAAACCACACACAAAGCCCAACAAAAAAACACCCACAAACAATGAAAATGCAAAGACACCCCCACACACTCAACAAACAGAAAGCAACACAACTCAGACTTATGCCCAAATCATAAGCCAAGTCTTTTGTATAAAAGATAATATACAATATAAACAAATAAATTTAAGATTGACAGATTGAAAAACAAAATTGAAACTATGGGAATAAAAACTAGCTATAAAAATAATTGGATGAACATCTTACTGATTTATAATCCATGCAATAACTTAAGCCAAAATGACATAGAATATTACAGAGAACAAAAAAATGACTCAAAATTAATAATAGGAGATTTCAATACACATCATACAAGTTGGAATCCTATCTTGAGCCTTAATCAAACAAACAAAACAGGTAAAAGTCCATTTAAAGTAATAGCAGAAAAAAATATCATGTTATTAACTCTTCCCGGTCCAATCACCAGAATAGACCCATGAAACGCAAAGGAATCAACACTAGACCTAATTCTAGCTTCTCCGACCCTAAGCCACTTAGAAATTGATACAAGACCAAACAAAGGAAGTGACCACTTACGAGTAACAGTAAGGGATAACGCCATACAAGAGTCCCCTCAATCAAAAGAAGTTCAATAATGAAGGGTGAATAAAATATAAAAAAAGAACTAAATAATACAGATTCAGAAAAAAAATAAAATTAAAAGACTTAGAAGACCTTATAAGAAACACAGGAAAAAAAAACAAATTTGAAGAAGACAATAAAACAATTCAAATAAAGCTTATAATAAATGGGAAAAAAGGCCAAATAGTGAAAATCTAGAAGAATATAATAAAAACTATTAACAGAAGCTAGAAAAATTATAGAGAAAGAAAAAAAAGGATCTTTGGGAAAATTCTGCAGTTCAATAGGATTTTAACAAGCCAGCAAAAAAAAAAAAATTGGAAAGAAAACACAAATTAATTATCCTTTAATTGACAAAAACCAACCAGTCACTGAAATAGAAAAGAAACTAGAAATTAGTTTTTGGTATTTAAAGTAGAATACCAAAAAATGGCAAACAAAATACAAAAATACCAAAAAATAGCAAACAAAATACAAAAATACCAAAAAATAGCAAACAAAAATACCAAAAAATAGCAAACAAAAATACAAAAATACCAAAAAATACCAAACAAAAATACAAAAATAATGTTGACAGATAATGAAAGGAAAGAACTTCTAAACAACCCAAGTAATTTAGGAACAAATGATAAGATCACAAAAAAATCTTAGCTATAACAAACACAAAAAATAAGAAAACATATGGACCTGACAAAATTCCATAAAAAAATTTACAAATATTCTCCCCCTAAAATTTTAGAAATAATAATAAAACAAATAAATTCTTATTGGATCAAAGGAGAATACCCACAAGATTCTAAAAATGCAATTATAAGACCCATTCAAAAACCAAGAAAAAATCCAAATGAATCAAAGTCATACAGATTCATTAGCTGAATAAATTGTAAACATAGACATCACAGGATTTAGACCAAATCATACTACGATGATTGTATTAAAAAGGATAGAAACAAACTAATGCCAGCAAAGATAAAACATAGTGGCTTGCATAGACCTAGAAAAAGCATTCACCAAAGTAAATCATGTTGAACTAATGAAAAAATATCTAACATTGGAATAAAAGGAGATTTACTAAAATGAGTACATATTTTTTTAAAAGAAAGAATGTTCCAAAGAAAAATATGAAACCAAAATTCTATTAAAAAGAACAATATTGAGCGGTGTCCAGCACTCTTCAACTTCATGATAAATGATAAAAAAAACTGACAGAGCTAAAAAAAAACAAAAAAAAACTATACATAGATGATATAACAATAATAACCACAAGTCAACATATACACAAACCCATAAATAATACTAAAAGAGTTTTAAAACAAGTAAGAGTATGGGCAGATACCTGGGATCTAAAGATAAATTTATCAAAAAGTAAGCTGTTATATTTCACATGAAATTGTAGATCTTGCAACAAAGAAAGCTCATGAATTAGAAAACCCAAGATACTAATATTATAATAAAAGACATAAAAGAAAAAATCAAAGACAATGAACAGCCACAAAAACCCTGATCACAAAGATAACACCCCACAACCCTGGTCTTGATCAGAAAACAGAAAATTAGATGTATGTCTTACAAGGATACTAACTAAACATACAAGACTGAAAGAATATCTACACAAACTAAATTGAGAAACCAATTCAAATTGCAGATGGTGTCAACATCCAGAAGAAATAATTGAGCACTTAACATTACAGTGCCCAAGATTCCATTCTGAAAGAACTAAATTATTAGAAGCATTAAAAAAAATAAAAATAACTAAATCCAAATATCTCTCTACTTGTAACTGGGGAAAATCAACCTCCTGCTAAGAAGTACTACATACTAAGACACATGAAAATCTTCTTACAAAGATCAAGAATAATAAATATCATATGAAACAGAGATCAAATTAAAAATAACAGAGGAAAACCTTCAAACAATAGAGAAGATTCAAATAAACAAGATCCAGGGAATATACACATAATTAGTCTAAAACCCTATAAAAGAAGAAAGAATACTCACTGATTCAAAATCTACATCAATAACTAACTGTTGTGAGCTCATCATATTAATTATAAAAATTAAAATACATAAAAAGTTAAATTTTCATTAATTCATTAGAAAATCTTGGAATGATGACCACACATGATAGAGAAAAATATACTTGGATTTTTTTTTGTTTGATAATATTTGTAATAATAAGTCATAGCATGTCATCTGCATGTCATTTTCACTTTTTTCAGTATAGCAAAAATGTACTAAATCTTTTGAAGACTTCCCTTTTCACAATATAACCAAATAAAGTAACACCATGGTCTCTGCACTGTGTGATCCAGCACAAGATAAGAACCCTACCCTATGCAAACTCTTTTACACATAGACAGGTGTAGATCCCTATTCCTTGGTAAATTGCCAGGAAGGTCTCCAAATTCTACCTTCACAGAAGAATGGATAGTGGACGTTCGTTGGCCTTTGTTGGAGCACCAAGCATGGATGTCACAGATGATTGGACTTAGCATGCAGGAATAAATTTACAGATTACAATTATGAAGTTACTCTTTACACCAAATAGTGTTGCTTCACGTATCTACATAGGAGATCTTTTAGGTGTTGTTTTGCTTTGAAGTTTTACCTATTCTGAATATCTTTCGTGATAGAGAATGTATCCTAAATATAGCACTTATCTCGTGCATACAATGAAACAAGTTACACCATCGAATGCTGGTTTGCAAACGAATAGATATGTACAGTACAACCATGAAAGGGTCAGAGGCAAGGAATGATTGTCATTAACGTTTGAAAGCTCACCTGCCCTCCAGTCAGCTGACAGAGGATGCCGGCTGTAAACATTCCCACGTGCGTTTCCCGCAATTGCTAAATGCCGCCATGCAAACTTTATTTTTTGTTTTTTAGTGCCAACTGCAGCAGATGAATGCTTCTCTTCAATGAACCCGTAAACATTCCCGTGAACTATTTATTACTATATCTACCTATTGTCTATCTATCTATCAATTCTAACTTTCTTCATTTCTATTCTATGTATATCTATCAATCTATGCCTGACTGTCTATCTATCTATCAATTCTAACTTTCTTCATTTCTATCCTATGTATATCTATCAATCTATGCCTGACTGTCTATCTGTTTGTTTGTCTGTCTTTCTCATTGTCAGTCAGTCTGTCTATCTATCTATTCATCTGTCTATCTATCTATCAGTTATAATTTTCTTTTATTTTTATAAATCTATATTTGTCTACCTATCTATTTATCTAAATATAATTTTATTTACTTATCTATCTGTCTGTCTGTCTGTCACTGTCTGTCTGTCTTTTGCCTGTCTGTCTGTCTGTTTCTGTCATTCTGTCTGTTTATCTATCAGTCTATCTATCCGAATGTTTACCTATCTATCAGTTTAAAGACAGACAGATTAATAGATAAATACGCAGACTGACAGTTGGAAAATGTTGCGCTACGACTCCCGTCACAAGCCCTATGGTAACTCCTGTGGTAACACGCTGTTGGTTAGGAAGAATGGCATTGCCAAATAGCTTCTCAGTTATGAAGTGAGAGTGGCGTAAGTCCTTCAGTGGAATGAATGGATGTGGTATAATAATGATAATAATAATAATTGATATTATTACTATTATTATTTTATTTGCCATTTTTATTATCGTTGCCTGCATCATTAATATTGTTATCATTATCATTATTATTATTTTTAGTAGTAGTAGTAGTATCATTATTATCATGGTCATTCTTATTCTTATTCTTACTGTCTTCATCATCATTATCATCATATCATTATTATAATTATTATTGTTATTATCATTGTTATCATGATTATTTTTAGTATTACTATTATCGTATATATAATATATATAATATATATGTACATAAATAAATATACATAGAAGAATAAATAAATAAATGAATATATATATATATATAGATAGATAGATAGATAGATAGATAGATAGATAGATAGATAGATAGATAAATAGAGAGAGAGAGAGAGAGTGTGTGTGTGAGTGAGTCCCAAGCCTATACACTATCTATCCTGGTAAACCTATTCCTGCCCAACCTCAACAACCTGCTTGCTTGCCTGGTTATGAAGCAGTGGCAGTGCTCTACTATTCCTCCCAGAGGCCACCATAAGAATGCTCCTCTCTCTCATCTGCCCTCCAATCTCTATATTCCTATTCCTCTACATTCAAAGTAATTGCTGATATCCATCCTCCTCCTTCTCAAGTTCTCCTTATCCATCTTCCTCCCCCTCTCTTCCAGCACACCCCATCCTTCCACTCTCTATGTGCACCATCCTCTCTTCTTTCCTCATTATCCTTACTGCTCCCAACTGCATGCTTATGTGACTCCCTCTTATCACAAAATGAGGGGAAGGATAAGGAGGACACAAAGTGTCCTCCATATCCTTCCCCTCCTGATGTTCTTTCTGATACTTCATCACCCTGTTCCCTTACCTCATCCCTGTCTCTACTTATACTCCTCTGACATCCATTTCTACCCTTATAACCCACTGATTGCTTCATAATGGTTCTTTTGCAGTTTCCCTCTTACAATGTTCCTTTTCCTTCCTCAGACACATAGATACTCTGCATTTAATCTAACTGCCCTTAACTCTCTTACAAATCCAGGCTTTACTCTATTTGCCCTTTTTACTTCCATACTATCCTCTAGTATTATACAACTTTTGGCATCTAACACATTTTGTTCTATTAGCTTACTGATTTTTACCCTTTTCGTCACAATAGTTTTGATGATTTTTGACGTCTAGCACATTTATTGCATACTCTTGCACACACACACACATACACACACACACACACACACACAATCCCTATACTGGCCCCAGTCTCCGCCTCCCAAGCCCCCCCACGGCATTTAGGGGGGTATTGCACAATAAATCTGTAATTATTTAATGGACTAAAGACTGGCTTCTCCCCTGAAATGAGCACTTTACTTCAAATATTTCAAGGATATCTTTTTTTATCCCAATCCCTAAGATACAAAAGCAGGCTCTGAAATGTGTATTGTCATTTACCATACTTTTCAATTTCTATTTTAAAGTTCAGTTTTAATGTACTGAAGCTCAATATGCTTAATTGCTGAATAATACCTTCTGTAACAAAATATGTTGCTATATGATAACCTTCCTTAGCAATACTGTTAAAACAATAGTGTTATTGAGAGCTGAGGTGCTACTAATGCTAATACAAAAGTATTGACCAATATGTATGTCAATACTGGCCAGCTCTGCATATCGCAACTCAGGAAATCCTTATTTTTTAGCATCAAATACAAGCCATCTAACACAAATAATAATATTGACTTTATGTAATCATAATCAAAATAAAAATGTAATTTCACCATTTTGTCATTTCTGCAAATTAAAACTATCAATGCATAATATTTTATTACAATCTATGATTGATCCAGCCATTATTTATTTTATTTTGAGTAAGTGAGCATACACTATATATGAAAAAGAACTTGGAATGCAGTGCAATAACTCCCTGATTTTTAGCATAATGAAAAGAAGAAATATTAATCTTTATGTGGGGCAGGTCAATTATCAAGAGTCACGCCAGCTAGAAACAAATGGACAATGATTCTGTAAAATATTGGAAGTATGAGCGTGAAGGCCACCATGTTAATTCTCACCCATATTTGCACAAGGGAAAATATGGCTGAGTATAGAGCATATATGTGTAGCTATATCCAAATAAATGAAGTTCACATGTCTTTCATCATCATCATTTGGAGCTAACGCCGGCAGGGGCGCATAGCCGCATCCACCCTCCGCTTCCACCTACGAGGATCCCTCATGGCGAGCCGCCAGGCAGGGGCCCGGCCCATCTCTAGTTCCTCACGACAGGTTTGATCGATCTGCCCAAGCCACGACCTTCTCGGTCGTCCCACAGGCCTCCTCCACCCAGGGTTGTCTCGGACAGAGACAACCTGATGGGCAGGATCATCCTGTGGGAGTCGAGCCAAGTGGCCATATAGCCTGAGTTGGCGATCATGGATTGTGCAAGTAACAGGTCCTGTACCGGTCTCACGGTGCAGCCGTTGGTTGGACACATGGTCCCGCCAACTGTACCCCATGCTCCGGCGCAAGGATCTGTTACAAAAGGCATCAAGACGAGATTCCAGAGCACAAGATAGTGTCCAAGTTTCACTACCATAGAGTAAAACTGGGAGTATCAGGACCTTGAAAACACGTAACTTGGTCCTTCTGCACAGGTACCGACATCTCCAAATACTCTTGTCGAGAGATTTCATGACCCCTGCTGCCAGGCCAATCCGTCTACTGACTTCTTGGTCTGACAGCCCAGAGTCGTGAAATGCACTACCGAGGTATATAAAGCTCTTTGTGACTTCGATGTTTTCACCGCAAGCACGTATCGACTGTACAGGGTCTCCTAGCAGGCCCCCAAAATCCTGGATCTTAGTCTTGGTCCAGGAGACCTCTAGCCCCAGGGGCTTCGCTTCATTGCTAAATGCATCAAGAGCCGCCACAAGAGTTTCCAGAGATTCAGAGAGTACGGCAACATCATCGGCAAAGTCAAGGTCTGTAACCTTGATATTGCCCAGAGTTGCTCCACAGTGACTTTGGACAGTAGCTCTACCCAGTATCCAATTCATGCAAGTGTTGAAAAGTGTTGGTGCAAGAACACAGCCTTGCCTCACACCTGAACTAACAGGGAAGAAGCTCGACAGGCCCCCACCACACTTTACAGCACTTTCAGTGCCTGTATACAGGTTTGCTATTAGTCCAATAATCCTTATTGGAATTCCTCTTAGTCTCAGGATCTCCCAGAGAGATTCGCGATGCACCGTGTCAAACGCCTTCTTGAGATCGATGTAGGCTGCGAGCAGCCCACGTCCGAACTCACGACGGCGCTCTATAATGATTCGAAGCGCCAGGATGCGGTCTATTGTGGACTTACCAGGAGTGAAACCAGATTGCTCCGGTCTTTGGTGCCTCAACAGGTGGTCCCTGATACGTCTCAGTAAGATGTGTGCGAGTACCTTGCCTGGTACACTGAGTAGTGTAATGCCTCGGTGATTGCTGCAGTCCCACCGATCCCCTTTCCCCTTCCAGAGAGGGATGACCACACCCCTCAGCAGGTCAGGGGGAAAGGTACCAGTCTGCCAGATGGCAGACAGGACTGCATGCAAGCCCTTTGCCATAGGTTCTCTACCAGCCTTTAGCAATTCAGCTGGGATGCCACAGACACCTGCTGCTTTAGCACTCTTCAGCTTGGAGATCGCCCCCCTGATTTCGGTCAGGGAGGGTGGATCCTCGCTGATGGGTGGATCTGGCAGAGGAGTCTCAACATTACCCGCATCCATGTTAACTGTTGGTGGATCAACCTTATACAACTGCTCAAAATACTCAGCCCAACGCACACGCACCCCATCAGGATCTGAGATTATCTGGCCACTTGCTGAGCGGACTGCAGTCGTCTGTGAGGGGGACTTGGAGTTCAGCTTTCTCAGAGCTTGGTAGGCAGGACGAAGGTCATTTACAAGGAAATGGCTTTCGACCTCCTCTGCAAGACTACTGATAAACTGTTCCTTATCCCTTCTCAACAGTGACCTAGTCCTGCGCACCAGAGAGCGGTGCAAGGTGCGATCCCCTGACAGTCGAGCCGCATGACAAGCATCTGTGGCTTCCAGCGTCTCCTGCAAGATGGAATTCTGTCTTGTTCTTGGGCGTTCACCAATGGATTCCTGAGCTGCATCAAGCGTTTCACGCTTGCAGGTAGCGTTTCACGCTTGAAGGTATCCCACATAAGAACAGGGTCTGTCTGGCCCTCGAGTGCTGTGAAACGACCAGAGATAGCCTCGGCAAACCCCCGTGTACACTCGTCCTCCCTCAATCTGTCCAAATTAAACACCCTAGGGTGTTCATTTGGGCGACGGGGGGTTCTAAAGTGGACCTGGAGAGTAGCCACTACTATTCTATGATCAGTTCCACAGAACTCAGTGCTTCGATATACCCTGCAGTTCTGGAGGATCCTCCATTGAGTGCTAACGAGGATGTGGTCGATCTCCTTGGCCACTCTTCCTGTATCGCTGTACCAAGTCCAGCGATGCGGGTCAGAACGCTGATACCAGGAGCAAGAAATCCTCAATTTCTGGGACCTAGCAAAGTCACGGAAAAGGAGGCTATTCTCGCTGCCAGCATCAGCTCCTGAGCCATGAGGACCGACAGACATCTCGTAGCCAGCTCGATCACAGCCGGATACCGCATTGAAGTCGCCCAGAACAATGCGAATATCTCGCCGAGGACATCTGTCTGCCACAGATGCAAGTTTGGCGTAAAACATCTCTTTCACCTCAAGTTTATATACATCCGTAGGAGCGTATACAGCAACAAGAGACATGAAGCCAAATGAAAGCTTCAGTCTCAATACCATGATACGCTCATCGACTGGAGTGACCTCAACTACCAAGGGTTGAAGTCTGCTGGAGATATCTATGGCTACTCCCTGGAGATGGTGGCCATCGCTGCGGCCCGACCAGTAGCAGGTGTAGCCACCCACACTAATCGTGCCACTGCCAGGTCTTCTCACCTCCGAGAAAGCAGCCACCTCAACTCTCAGCTGTTTCAATTCCCTCGATAGTAGTGGTAACCGATCGTCCTGTCGCAAGGAACGGATGTTCCAAGCCCCCACCCTGACAGTCCGCCTGAGGTCTAACCTCGGGCAATCACTCCGGGTGGGCGCCACCTCTGCCACCCCCTACCTACGCCGCCCCATATAGAGGAGGTTGGCCGGCTGCAGGCCCCATAATCCACCTGCAGGGCTCCCTGGGGCTTTCCCCCACAAGCATTACGCCAGGCTGGCGGCCGCTGGGACCCAGCTGGGATTGGGGGTAACCCCCCCTCCCCACCCGAGTCCCAGCGATCGCCAACCCAGAGTGACCCACAGCCCGCCGTACTTGCTGGGCAGGAGGGACTTTAGCCCTCCCCCCAGCGTCAACATCTACATTGGTCGTTGCCAGTGGTTATCTCGGGGGGGCCGACTGGCAAGGCCTGCCTCCCCACAGTCGCCCATTAACCCCAGGGGGCGCGGGGGACAGGAGTTAGTACGAAGCCAGGGCGTATCCACACGCTGGTGGGCCATAGCTCCGTACCTTTAGGGCCTCCTGCTGCTCCAAGAGCCTCCACAGTTCAGCCTAGTCTTTGAATGTGTATAATTACAAGTTCCATCTTGTAAGCTCAGTGCAAGGAAATTAAACAAGATTTTACAAAAGTACACAGTCTATTTACATATCATACAAATTACAAGGAAAATGTAACACACAAAATTCATCAAAATTTTACATCATAAATAGTATAGTATCTAAAAAAGAAGTGAGTGCACAACAGAAGACATTCCACATGAGACACACTAGCTGTACCGCTGTTGAAAGTCCTTGGCGATACATATATGTGATGTTAGTTTGTATTTTCCAAGTCCCTCTTTGTCATCACAATTTCAGGTATCAATACCAAGAACCTAAGAAATTATACAGATTTGATTACTGGGCATTATGGTTTTCTCTTATCCTTCATATCTTCCATACACTGAATTCCAAGCACATACACAAGCATGCAAGAACACTCAAATGCATACTAGTACACAAACATACACACACGCACAAGCACACATTCATACATACACAATATACAAAATCATATCACAATACACGTATTCAGCTGTTATAATACCTGGTTATTGTGGTGAGGGAAGAATAATGGAGACTATGGAAGTCACTACACAGTCAGCTGTGAGTTGCTCACTTCCTAATTGTTGCTTTGTAGCCAGTGAGGCTAGTCAGTCAAAATTACGCGCGCCATCCACTTAGCCACTCCAAGCCATGGATAAGCTGTATCGTCACCTTTGGGATAAGAAGTTAGTCCAGTGCATCACCTTACATTGTGTTAAAAGACTATCACATGAGTAGCCAATGCACAAGGGAGCATCTTCACTATGAAGAACACAATAACTATGCTGATCCAATGCATTCAAATATCTAAGAAAACTTTGACTTACTTGCAGCCAAAGATGGGATATGTTATTTACAGACTGGATACAGGGAAAACAAGGAGGAGCTAGTGCTCTTTATATAATGTTTTAGGTTAAGGTTCTGGAGAGAAGAATGAACTTCATCTCTGCTTCACTCGTAATGATTGTTGAATTTTCAAACTTTGAGAATTCTTTGCTTTACAGCCTTAAATGTATGGTAATGTTGTTAAATAACTTGGACATGTGTGTTAATATATTGCCCTTTCAAAAAGAAAAAGAAAAAGAAAAAGAAAAAGAAAAAGAAAAAGAAAAAAAAAAGAAAAAAAAGAAAAAGAGATATGGAATATAAATTACGGTATAAAAAATAAATTACAGATAGCTGCTAATACCAATACATAATAAACCTTACCAAAATAATGGATTGAACTGTAAGTATTCATAATAGCTTTGATATCTAATTAATATGAAATTGTTACAAATACATGGTGGGCCATTCTGAGGGCAAAATAATGATCATTTGTAATATTGAAATTACCCATCTGTTTATCTTTTACAGTTTACCATATTTATTTATTTTTTATTAACAAATTCTATAATCAGACACTGAAATTAATATATGAACAAAAAGAATTCTTCAATCTTTGTGTGCCTGATATGCAGTATTACAAAATTAACAAAACTAACCATATTAATTGAAAAACAATGAATGACAAGGGATACATGGGAATAATGGATGAAAAATAAAGAACATGTGATACTGCCCAGCCACACGTTGCTTCCTTGATCATATCACATTAATTTCTTCCATGGTACATTTTGCAGATGACATCCCTCCCTCAGCTGGATACTTACATGAACAGAGGCTTGTTGAAAAATAAGTTCTTATGCAAAAGCCAAAGCAAGAATAATGTGGCTGAACAGAATTAGACAAAATATTACCTAATCGTGATTTTGGTGGTTAGTCATCATTTGTGTTTGCTTTTGTTGGCCATATGAAAAAAAAAATAATAATAAAAAATAAAAGGAAGTCCATAGAATCTTCTAAGATAAAAAAAAATAATAATAAAAATCTACTGGAGGAAGAGGTGGAGTAGGGGGAGAAATCAAGAAAAAAAGGAGAACGAGGAGGAGGTGCAGGAGGAGGTGCAGGAGGAGGAGGAGGAGGAGGAGGAGGAGGAGGAGGAGGAGGAGGAGGAGGAGGAGGAGGAGGAGGAGGAGGAGGAGGAGGAGGACAAAACAGAGGAAGAAGAGGATTAGGATGAGGAGGAATAGGTTGGGGATGAGGATGAGGATGAGGATGAGGATGAGGATGAGGAAGAAGGAGAAGGAGAATAATAAGTTATAGTAAGAGATGATACAGGGTATTAGATCAATAATGAAAATAATTTTTAAAATGTTAAAATAACATTAAAATGTTGTTAACCCGTTACTGCCAGGCCATGTGCATAGCTGTCATAACAAACTGATTGATCTGCTGGGTATGGCTATACACATGGCGACACGCTGGAGCACGTTGAGCAGGAAGTTCCACTACATGTAGTGGACTCCTGTTCCCAACGGCAGGACGGTTGCCAGAAATCACTGGAATCTATGACTTCAAGAGATTTCTAATACTGTCATCTAAGGGTCAAGTAACATGGAAAAATTATGTAGATATAATATATATGAGTCTGAATTCAAACTATAAAGAGAGCAGCACAAAAATTATTCCCACTTAAATTCATGAAAATGCCATTACCTTGTTCATAGTATGTAAACACAAATATTCTGAAGAATGGTTTTGAAAACACTTGTGAAGCTTTATAATTTACCTGTGATATATATTCCATTTGTAAGTACAATACAGATGTCATATTCACTTAGTAAGTCACATACAACTAACTTGTTGGTAATGCTTCATGAAATCTGATGATGTCTAATGTCTAATTTAAGATCATCCCTAAAGAAATTCTTATGAAGACTGATATAGGAAACAAATAAACAAATAAACAAATAAACAGGAAAATGCTCTTTCAGTATGATATTTTTTAAAATTTAGAGTGTTCTAATTCCCTATGATGGAAATTCACTGTTCTGTGTCAGTTCTACGAAAGACATACCTGAGCTTGATGCTCTACAAATTTGCAAAAGAGGGACTGTTATCAGAAAATTGTGTAAAACATTTTCAATCCTTGTTAAACAAAGGTTTTACTTAGCTGGACTAGATCTGTTATCATTTATCTGTCACAGAGAGAAAAGAGGCCTTGAAAATACAAAACCAAAGGTGGAAAAAAAAAAGTATCACATGAGAAATTCACTCCAGGTGAGTCAACCCGACTACTCTTTTTCTTAATTCCTTTGAGTGTACAAACATTAAAACAGGGAAAATGATTTCTTGTCTTCATCACTTTCCAGCAGTCCCTCTTTGCTTTCTACTTTTGGCACCACACTATAACACAACATAAGGTCTGACAAAATATAGGCTACAAAATTGACTCTATATTAATCTACAGCACTGCATCTGCAAATGAGAGACTGGTGCAAAAAATATATAAACTGTCTCATTTAGAATCTCCATTCTTTTGTCCATATAAAAACTATGTGTACACCAACCAGCATTCTCTGCCTTTGTAGCCTTACTTTTTAAAAAGAAAACCAGCAGAAAAACCAGAAGACAGTCCAAAAGTAAAATTAAATAATGGTCTATAGAAACTGCCAAAGGTGTACTCTGACGGAAAGGTTCATCACTGATCTGTCAATAATCCCTTATGCAGGAAGAACTGGAAATGCTGCAACACATTATTCAAAATTACATTTGGACTTTTCTTCTTTCACTTACTTAACATGGGTACTATATTTAACCGTATAAAAAGGTACTAAAAGCCTATTAGTAGTAGGTAGACAATAAGTGGCAGTAACCTGAGGTGATGCAACCCCTTTTGTAATGGGCATTTCCTCTTCTTAGTCTTTTCACACAACTGATTTGTTATACATCCTGTCCAACCACAACCACCAAAGACTTCCTATGTTCCATCTACAAGTATTTTTTCAACAGTTTTCCTCTTCTCTTCTGTATGATAAAAGTATACAGACTCTCAACATGCAATGCAATCAGTGATGTTGCCAGTTTGAAAGGGATTACCATGTATATTCTCAAGTGGACTTGAAAAAAGTTGCATGCTTTATTTTTTCTAAGAAATTAACTGCTCACACTTCTAAAGAATTCACACGTGGAGGTTCTTAAATGATTTGCTTCATTTTGTACTCCAATGTTTTATATTATATCATTATCACATGGTCAGGTAATTCAAGATCTTCATATGACTGATTCTGATAATTATTAATTTGTTTCACATAAGCATCACCCTACAAAGAGAAAGACAATAAAGAAGGGAAGAGGAAAAAGAAAACCTCACGTATATTAATTTCAATTAATACAGAAGTTATCAAAAGGGAAGTAATATACTTCTCTCCAAATGACTAGTGTCAACATTTTTGACACACACCTTGATGCTGAGCATCACTTGTCCTCAATGCAACAAGAGGCATACATCATGATAGAACTTAATGAAAGAATCAAACATGCCTTTCAATCTCCATCATACCATTATGCTATTTGATACAATATACTGAGGTAAATAATAAATTAATATACAATATTGGATGGTACTTGGGATATATGGTCCTAAAGCAATGATGAAACTGGAGGAAAATGTTTAATGTGCTCAAACAAACAATCTACCAAAGTGACAAAATCATTGGTTTAGTACCATAACATATGTAAGTCTTTCTCTCTCTGGATGCACAGTGTATAATTCACAAATAAGAATATATCCTTTTCTTTTTTTTGCTTGCCTGTTTGTGTAGTAAACATGTAAAAGCAGTAAATCCTCAAAGGGCCATCCCTGCTTATTGGTCCTCTTCAAATTGCATAATCCATTTAAGCATGATTCATTATCAAGAAAACAACAAAACATATATGAAGATTCAGGTACTACGAACACATAAAAATCTAGAGATAAAAAAATCATAGCCTGTTCATCAGTCTCCTACTTTGCATCTGTGTAAAGATGCTCATTGCTGCATTCCTCTATTACCAATATATTAATAATGCATAAAGAGGGTCTAGCAGTTACCTTACAATGAAATTGTGCACTTTGGTGGCAGAGAAAAGTGGTTAGTTTAAGAAAAGAAAATGAGAAAGAGAAAAGGAAGAACAGAAAGAGGGGTATAATGCAAAATGGAATGATAAGAGGAAAAGGTGAAAATGGCATTAGAAATAAGAGACTTTAGTTACAACTAAGAAGAGGCAGAAATACAAGAAAATTGTATATAATGTGAGTGTATAACGTCACCAATACATCAGGAGATCAACTCAATGCAAAGTGAAACCATTCAACCCAGCATGAGAAATGAGCTATTATAAAACCTAGTGGTCTCACTGTGGCATTCTCTCTCTCTCTCTCTCTCTCTCTCTCTCTCTCTCTCTCTCTCTCTCTCTCTCTCTCTCTCTCTCTCTCTCTCTCTCTCTCTCTCTCTCTCTCTCTCTCTCTCTCTCTCTCTCTCTCTCTCTCTCTCTCTCTCTCTCTCTCTCTCTCTCTCTCTCTCTCTCTCTCTCTCTCTCTCTCTCTCTCTCTCTCTCTCTCTCTCTCTCTCTCTCTCTCTCTCTCTCTCTCTCTCTCTCTCTCTCTCTCTCTCTCTCTCTCTCTCTCTCTCTCTCTCTCTCTCTCTCTCTCTCTCTCTCTCTCTCTCTCTCTCTCTCTCTCTCTCTGTTTCCTCCCCATAAACATAATCCATATCCTCTTGACAGGCTAGTTGAGTGTCCCCTTGCACTGAGCAGCTCCACAAAGACAGACAATCTTCTCTTCCTCAATTGGGAACTTGTAGTCATATGTGATCTCTTCACCACAAGCAATTGGCTGCTTTGAGTATATAACAATCTTCTTCTGCGTTTCAACGGAGATAATTTTTGCATAGCAGTTTGGCTGAAAGAAGTTATAAAATTAAATCAAGAAAAGGTAAATATCAATGTACATTCACTGAAATCTTTTGCTGTAGCATTCAACTTCACTCACAATTCTATCTGATTAACTGACATAGAAGTGTCTTATATTATATAATGCTCAAAAATAAAATTTATTAAATTTAATAATGTTCTGGCCTTCACAGAATTATAACAAATTCCCTATCAGATGAATGTACTTTTTCATGATAAAAATATTATAAATTACTTTTTCATGAGTATTTCTATACAAATGAGTCATTTGTCTTCCTTTCTAGAGTCAAATTGGTTAAAATAATCCTAAAAGATGACAATGTGCCAACTAAGATGAAAGAACTATCTTAAAATTTGAATATGGCATCTACTAAGTGTGAAGTTACTTCAGATTACATAATGTTACAATGAGCAAGCATCTAATGTCTTTCATTAATGGATAACATAATTATAAATCCAAATTTCAGTTTTATCCATT
>NC_061824.1:15957592-15960092 GCF_019202785.1 Penaeus chinensis
ACCAGGGCCAACTCTAGTCATTTTGGTCTAGCCAAAATCGGGGTATATCAACCCTTCCCTGCAACCAACGTCATCACTGTCCATGGGCACCCCGTCTAGATGGTGGTGCCTTTCGTGACTACTGATATGGCCTATGCCAAAAGCCAGCCATAATGACACCTGCTATTCCCAGATTGAATGCAAGTCATATACATTTTCTGAGGTCTTTTAGTAATTGTTTGTTCAAGAACATCATTAACTGATGTTAAATGAGCAAGTATGTTAGTGATAAGAAATATGGGACTGACCATGGAAAATTGTTGGTTTGTGTGTTTAACTCTCTCTAACTTTCTTCTGACATGTCTACCTTTTTGCATTGCCAAATCTTTGATTATTACAGATGAACCTAATGCTCTTGCTTTGTATTCTTTTGTTATCTGTTCTTAACATAATGCCGCCAGGGAAAATGAATAAAATATGGGGAAAATGCTGTGTTCTTTTTTTATACATTTTGTGAAATGTCTCAGCACATAGATGGCTCTACTAGTGCTTAGCCACAAAGGAGTCAATTAGTAGACCTTGTGACCTTACCTGATTTGAATTGGCAGGAAAAATGTATTTTTTACTTGTGAATATCAATGGTGTTATTTTTATTTTTAACATCATAATTACTATAATGTTATAAATATTAGTAACAGCAAAATAAGATAACGTAAAATATTTTCGTAAATCAAAGAAAAGGGTAAACGGGCAAGACAGGCAGTACTCATAATTGGCTCATTGGTGACTTAGTACAAGTGTAGCCATCTATGTGTTAAAACAATCAAATAAGTAACTCACTAATGAATTAAAAGAAATGTTCTGGCACAAGGCACATAAAATACAAAAGAACTAAATGAAGACAATATGTATTAATAATAATTTTAGGCCTGATATCTTACTGTTAACAGAGAGTTTCAGTGAAATGAAAATCAATTATGAGAACTAACCCTCACAGAATGGGCAAAAATTTGTGACAGCTTTTTGAAACATCTAACCCTTGAAAAAACTGTCCTCGCCTTGTCAAGGCTCACCTCAAAACTTTTAGAGGACTTTTCCCCCTATTGAAATTACCCCTTAACCCCTACAATCCAGATGACCTGACCATCACATCATAAAAAAAAATTGGCTTGAGGGGCAGGAGATGTGAATATACCACCATGGGAAACTTTGGCTGGGGACTGGGGTAGTGGGAACTTGTTGCCATGAGAATTTTGGCTGAAGGCAGAGTGACAGGAATGACTCGCCATGAGTGCACAAAGCTCTTGGTGAGTGATTAGACTCAATTTAGGAAGGAAGTTTTACATTATTTATATCGATAAACAAAAGTGGAATGTACCATCCAATGTGACTGACAGAGCAGGTTGTATTACAGAAAATTAGATATTATGAAAAAAATAAAATAAAAATAAATAAATAAAATTACATAAATAACAAATGGTTACTTATTATTAATAATACTGCAGAGTTTTGGAATACCTAGAGAGATGATATGGGATACATGAAAGTAGCAAAAAAGGTAAAAACACTTATGCAGAAAAAGAGAAACTAATATTGTAAAGGGGAAGCACAAAGTCTTGTTACCATACACAAGAGTCTGTGTGCACTCAGCCTACAAGCCATACATCCAGCAGAGTGGCATTCAAGTAAGCCAAAAGCCCATATTTAGGGATACGTGATGGCAGTGAAGAGTCCAGATCCAATTGGTTAAAAATCCTTAATTTAGAGTTATCTTCATAAAAAGCTTATTGTATTCCTTTCAGTGAATATTTTGAAAAATGTTTAAAAAGCATAACAAATGACAAATAATAGACCTTGGAAAATGGAGAAAAAAAATTGCTTAATTGATTAAGTGATGATAACATTGTAGAGGGGAGGCAAGAAGTCTTAACACCACACAAGAGTATTAGTGTTAGCTTAGCCTACACATAAGTTGCAACTCATGTAAGCCTTGTGGCCAAATTTTGGCCTATGTCCACCTGGACCCAAGAGGTTAATCACCTAAAGCAAAAGTTCACTTATAATCATGTATGTTATGAAAAGTGGTACTTACTTGATAGTTGGGTCGTGGTACTCTCCACTTTTGTGGGTGGAATCACTGGGGTCCTGTGTAGCTGGGTAGCCTGCTCCAAAATATGGTGGAAATGGTGCCTGGCCTGGAACACTAGGGCCTGGTGGTGGATGGCTTATGGAAGAATATCCTGATGGGATGGTCATATAACCTGTATTATAACCTGGGTATCCTGACACAAAATTAGGGGGATAACCTGGAGGTGGCTGCCACTGGTAGGCTGCCTCCTGGGTCATGGCATGTTGGGGGGGATACCCAGGGGGTAGATAAGAGGGAGGATAACCTGGAGGGGGTGCATACTGGGAGTAACCGGGGGGAGGAGCTGTAAAAGGTCCCCCAGGTGGAGGAACAGCACTTCCCGCAGGTGGAATAGGGACGTGTAAGATCGGATCTTCAGTTGAACTTAAACTA
>NC_061824.1:15970092-15972592 GCF_019202785.1 Penaeus chinensis
AGGTTTGCTAACTTTTTAAAAAATATTTTGTTACTGATAGCTGATAATCTCCACACATTTTAATATTAACATAATGAAGTATCAATGGCTTCTTTGATCACCTGAAAGAAAAAGAGAAAGAAAGAAAGAAAGAAAGAGAAAGGAAGAAAAAATCTTGTCAAAAATGTGGTTTTTCAGATGTGACAGCTGCAGTACAACAATGACATGCTGCCCACAACATTTGTATTAGCATAGATTCAGATATAGGTTGACTGGCATGTTTTCTTTAGTAGGACTTTATCTGGCAATCAGTAACTAGTTGAAATTCCACTTTAAGATGTTTTTTAAATATAACAAAAAAAAAATCCCTTCTTTTCAGTATTGCTTGCATGAGACAGTGACCTGAGGGTTATTAAGTTCCAGAGTTGGTAAGAAGACCAGATATGAATTCACTCTTCTCTGATAACCTGTTTATTCTGAAACATATCATGTTTCCTAAGAGGTACTTTATTGTCCTTTATCATTTACCTGAAATATGAAGACACTTAAGAATTTACAAATTTACATGATAGTGACTCATTCCCCAATCATCCCCACCATCTCCTTTGGACAGAAGTATATCTTTATTTACTAATCAGTAACTTGTCATCATGATATTAGACATAGGATTATTATTGAACCTTCAGCTCATTAAGCTATGTTCATGCTCCTACCTATAAAATTCCAAAAACTTATGTTATACATTAATTGAATGTATTATTTATGCAGATCATACAACAAGTATTAATAAGGCAAATATAAATACTATACTAATATGTCACCTCAGGAAATTAAATATTCCACTTGTTGAGTAATACATAACAACTAAAATGGTTTAACAATTACAAATCTAAGAAGGTGTATTTTACTCCGGGTATAAAAAGTAAATATCATAAATCTGAAACTTAAGGAGCATATCTCATTAAAATAACACTCATGGATCAAAATGCTAATTTCAAAATCTTGATTTTTTTTCTAACTTTAAATTTTGGTTTATTTTAAATGACAGAAAAGCTACAAACACATACTGGTGTATAGCAGGCCTCTATCAATGTGTCAAACCCAATGATATGATATATAAACATCTGAAACAACTAGTGATCATGTTTACTGGACATGTAAACAAAAACATTTGAAGAAAGTCCTTAACAGGAATACAGACATGCATCAACAACACAAGACAGGAAAAATATTGCCAATTTCAAATAACAAGTAGCATGTAAACTCCAGAACATACTCCATGCATTGCATTTTTTGTTTCATTAGTGACAACAATATAAATTGAGAAGGAAAACCTCCTTTGCAAACCACCGAGGACCTGTGTGGCGACCTCGCATCCCTGTCTGCCTTTCTCTGTCCACTTTTGGTCCCTGACGTCTTGCTGTCAAGTCTACCTCCCCCAGAGAATCACATAGTCTGACCTCTAAGCCTGCACGAGAGGCCAGGTCAATTGCCAGGCCAACATCAATAGAATTTGACAAAACTAAAATGCCTCGACGGAGTTCAAACCACTTGGGCTTTTGGATTTTTCCGCCTATTTCGAGCCTCTTCCGTTCCCTTTCCCCTCTGCCCCCTTCCCCTTGCGCTATGGGAAGCCCACACAAGAAATACAGCTTCCTACCTTGGTTCTCGAGTGTTCACAGTGTAACATAGAGCGAGTTGTTCGCCATCATCATACTCGGTCCCTCCGCACAACAAGCTTGGTTCAGGACCCTAAAACTAATATTAATTTTTCCGTTTTCCTTTCGCACGGATCTTCCCCTCTCTTCTCCTCGTCGATTTTTATGCGTTTTGGAAAAATACTATAAGGGAGGTAAATATTAACACAACAAATGGATCTTTTTTTAAGACGAAAAGGGGAAGCAAAATGTATACAAACCCTAAAGGCACATTCTGATTGGTTGTCCGCGTCCCAGTTGGCCAATTAGAATGCGACTTTGAGATTACTATCCAGTTATGATGTCACTAAGTATAGAAGCGTTCTGATTGGTTAATCGCTTATCCACTGACCATTCAGAATGCAGCTTTCGGATAAGTACCCAGTTATGACGTCAGGAAGTTATCTTGCGTTCTGATTGGTAGTCTGTAGAGCATTCTACCAATCACAACTCGTAGGGGTGGCTGCCGCCGACCGATGACGTCATGAAGGGGAGGTCGAGGTGGAGGATAAACGAATTCAAGCAGACGGCCTTCAGTCGCCGAACGAACCACGTGTTCAATGAAAAGCTGCTAACACATATTGAAGGAATTGGATTGTCTCATTATTCTAGAACAGAAGGTTGTGAAAAAGAATATAGATACAGAACAGAAGGAGTATTAGGTATCTTGTTTTTCCATGATGGACAATTCAACGGAGCGAGAAGATGGCGACATGGATGTAAACTCCCCAGAGCAAGGGGAAGAGATGGTATAACTTTTTATGTTGTGTTGGTCTGTTCTGTGTAAAGCATCTCAGTCAATCCATTAGAGATAATTGTAAATG
>NC_061824.1:15980092-15985092 GCF_019202785.1 Penaeus chinensis
CTGCAGTAGACATTATTGACTTGTATAATTATATTAGAAATAAAAGAGAATAAAAGTAATTTAGTATGAATAGAAATGAGATTTGGAATGATGTCATGCCTTCATTTCTATGTAAGTCATCAAGCAGTGTAAACATCTGATACTGATGATGACCACAGTAAATATCAGACTATTAGAAAAACTGAAAAAACAAATCATCTAAATAGGCAAAAACATGAATAATGAATACATATTTAAAAACATGACAGTGATATAGATAAACAAAAAACAGAATAAGAGAAAACTCTAAGTGGGATCCCAAAATATCGTGGGATACTGGCTGGGGAGGACTGCAGAATGAGAGGACACCTCTCTGTGGTTTCACATCTCTTGTAGATTGAGGTGGATTTTGTTTTGTTGCAGGTTACAAAAAATAACAGAAGCACTTATGTGAAGCATAATGAGCTTTGATGATCACTGTATGAGAATTTTATCATTTTAATAAGAATTATCAGATTTCAAAATACTCTTTAATTATTTTCAATTGTTGTCACATTAATGTCTGTTCAGTTATATGAAACTAGTGAATGGTTTCATTTAACTTTACTTTCTAGAAGCTTGTCTGCATATATTTTACTTACTTTGACATGAAAAGAAACAAGCTTCAGTTAGTTATATTTTTATTCTAATATATTTTATGAAGTCAGAATATAATAAACTTTATTTTCCTTTCCAGCATAAGAATATGGGACTCTCATACTTCAATAGTATCTCGTCTGTTAAGTGTAGCACATTCTCAGCAGGTGACAGGACTTGCCCCACATCCCTCCAATGATCAAGTATTTCTGTCTACTGGAATGGATGGCAATGTGCTGTTGTGGGACTTAAGATTGCAAAAGCCTGCTTCATGTAAGGAATGGCATATTATCAGTATGAATGATGTGATAGAATATTTGTTATTTGCAACTGTGATTTTATTTTAGCACTACTAAAATTATTTTCCGAATACAGTTTTTTTCATCATATGTAAGGATAATTTCTTTTCTTATCAAGGTTTTGCCTCCCTCCCCCAGTATCTTGCTCATTGTTGCTTAAGAGTTGTAGACTGAGGCCCAATGCTTTGGATCACCCCTACCTTGGACCTCAGCCCTCAACTCAACTAATTTTGCAGTCTTTTCTTCTTCCCCTTTCCTTTTCCTTCTCTTTACTTCCTAAGGTGTGAGAGCTATGTTGAAAGGATGAAAGGCTGACTTTGTGCCAGTCATGAACAGCCATGGGCATGGTATTCCCTTGTTTAGTTGTCCTTACCCCTCAAGGGGACCATGAGGGATGGACTATCTCTCTCCCTAATATACTCCAGGCTTACCATGGCCAATAGTAAAGATTTTGTACATTTAGTAGGGACAACGAGGCTTGCCCCTTTATGAACTAGCCTCACTGATTTTAATTCCCCTAAACCTGACCCTAGGCTCTCCTTTGACCACGACTCTGGACAATACTATAACCCTATCCTCAATGGCTACTGTCTGTAGCACTACTTCACTGAACACCACTCCCTCTTCCACAAGGCCTTGTGTTTTTACTACCCCTACCTCTGCAAATCTTTTGAGTACTTTGTTTAGCCAAGCCAAATGGGATTGATTTTTTGTGATCCCCTCTTTACCCCTTATTCTGACAACACTCTCCTCTCCCAACAATGACTCTGAAAGGAAGTAGGCAAAGTTTCCTTCCGCAACCACCCTGATCACTCTCCCTTTTTCACAGTTACATCCAAATCCCAACCTAAAGCATTATCTACTCTGACTAACTTCACTGGCTAACCCATTCATGTCCAACCTCATCCATCTCTCAATATTTGTAACAGAACTATCTATATCACCCCATTATACTGCCCTGTCTAGGACAAAGATTGGCCAGACTGGAGAAGACTTACTTGCCTGCCTCGTTGACTATGATGCAGTATCAGCTACACCATACCCCCCAGAGGCCACCTATATTGCCAAGATTAGTTTCCATAGGCATGACCTCTCCCATGATGTTTATATTGGTGGAAAGTCCCTCCCTGTCTGGCCATATCACCCCCCCCCCCCGGGCAATGTCCAAATTGTTGGTATCTAGGCCAACATGCCAAATACTGCCATTCCACAGCTTGATGCCCTCTATGTGATCATGGTTGATCAAATTGCTTTGCACAGTCACGCACATGTGCCATTTGTGGTGATTCCCATAATGTATTTTATAGGTGCTGCCCTAATTACAAGTTTGGGTCTGAGGTGGCAATTCTCAGATTCGAACTTGCACGCAGGAATGACGCAGACAAGGGTTTCTCTTACTTACGGCTCTAGCCTGTCCTTTTCTCTGCCTCTCCCTCCCAAGATGTTACTACATCCCCCCAGTATCTCTTACTTATCCCTCTTCTATTCCCTCCCTCTCCCTCTCCCAATCAAATCCTTTTGAACATTCAAAACTATCTCATCATGACCTAAGATAACATTGCCTACACCTCATTCATCCCCCAGTCTCTCTGCTCCCATTCCATTTACACTCAAAGTGACTGCCAACATCCATCTTCTTCCAGCTCATGTTCCTCTTCAACCCCTCCCAACACTGCCAGGTGAAGAAAATAAATAAAAATTCTACACTCTGGAGATTAATGGCAACGAGCCAACTTTGGGCACGGGAGTTTGCTACATCAAGCCAAACGTCCCACTCCAAGTGCTTTAGTGAGTTGTCACAGTGTACAGCTGTACTCCACAGACCAAGCGGTTTGTTATGACGCTGCTAGGTGTGGCCCGGCATCGGGTTAAATCCCCCATTGTCCTTTTGTTAATCCCCACCTCACCCTATGGACATCTTTGCAGAGTCCCACATTTTTTCCTTTGACAGCTTTGATCTGATCACCTTTATTCCCTACCTTTTCCCATTTACTCACCCTCTCTGCCCTCACACCCTTTTGCCCCTTTCAGTGCTGAAATTTTTGAACTGCTATACAACTTTTTTCATCAGCTAACCTCCCCTCTTTACCTTTTTCACTGCTACACTTTTCTATAGTGCTATATGACTTTTGATGTCTAGCGCATTTATGCAGGCTTTTGCTTAAGAGGACAATGATTCTTTGCTGTGGATAATTTTTTACCATTGTCTTTGTCTGTCTTACCCTGATATCCATGAAGCAAACTTTTTAGTATTAATAACAGAGTTGATCATTTGTTGCAGTGCATATGTGTAATACATTGATTTTTATTTATTTTTTCCTGTTCAGCGGTTAATTCATGTTTCTTGCCTCAAAATGAATCTTCTAATATCCCTGCTCCATCTATATCAAGCCCTCTTCCTTCTGCTCCCATCTTTATACACATGTGACTCCCTTTTAACACAACAGTGCCCTTCCCCTAGATCTCTTCCTCCTGATACTTTCCCCAGATCCCTTGTCTCATCCCTTGATGAGACAAGGCATTGGGTTTTGTGTGTAACACAAAAGTTAATCATTAACTTTTTTACTATACTTTCTGATGCTTTCTGTACCTTCTGGTGCTATATGACCTTTGATGTCTTTTTAACAATAAACCATTTCTCTTTTCCTAGTTTTTATTTTTTTTCAATATTATTATTATTTTAACATTATAAAAATAACAGTATTGATATTAGTAGCTAGAAGAACATTTTTATAAAAATTCAGAGAATTTAGAAATCATGAGATCACATATGGCCTTTTAATTAATTTCTTGGTAACAGTGCACTTCTAGAGCCAACTAAGTGTAAAGAAAATTCATAAGACAGTATTACAGTGAACAGTTCATATATCCGATGCTAGTACCGGACTCCTTGATGACAAAGCACTTTTAGAGGCATTTGTCAGTAAACAAAATTCAGAGAACAAAACAACAGTGGACAGTGCATTGCATGTATTGGATTAACTTTCAATAATTATTACCTTCATTTACAAGGTGTTTATCGTGATTGGGACGACAAACCTGAGTGTGTAGTGTGGACTGGCACAGGAGAAGCAGGTGGAGAAGGCTACTTGGTTGGGGTACAGAGTGGTGCTATAGTGTTACGGAACACAGCAAACCTTAGTTACAACATTACAAGTTTCCAAGCACTAAACAGACCACTTTATAGACTAGCAGTTAACCCTGAAAGGTAAGCAATATTGTTTTTAAATCCTATTAATGAAAGCTTTGTAAAAAATGTGACTCTAATTCACAACTTAACAAGAATATAATGAAATTTTGCCCAAATCTATTCTTTGGTATCATTTGACAATATTCATCAACAAATGACTTTAATCTAATAAGTAGTTTTGATGAAAATAAACATTAACCCATTGGTGAATGACAGAAGGATGTGTACTCGTGTATGATCACCCTCTGCATGAGGTGATTTCTCACCAATGTCTTATGGTTTATGTTGAAAACTGAGCACGGTGTATGTGTAGTCAAAAAGTGATTATCCGTGCCTGACTTTGGGTTTTTATACACATCTCATAGCTGGAAAAGTGTGGGAACTTGAAAGAGACTAGTTAGAATATTTTAGAGTAATTAAGACTAATTTCAATATGCCTTATGTTAACAAAAACCTTCCTGGTAAAATTATGTGCCTGAATTATGGCGTCTCTTAGAGTTCATGCCGCACTGCCTGGCAGTGCCTGACATCATTATTTCAAAGTGTACCAGGTCTCTGAGCCAAAAGTGAATAAAGAGAGGGATTGTATAGAATGAATGAATGAGAGAGAGACAAACATACACAAAAAATTAATAAATGATAGGGAGAGAAAAAACAAGGCTTGCAAAGTCCTGATTTTTGTGGTACTTTTTTTCAGGCAGATACTGTCAGAACTAACCATATTAATTTCATATGTTGGTTAGCTTTATCATGTGGTATCAGATAGCAAGTAAAAAGATAGAGAAATGTTTCTTGAAAATCACCTTTAATTCTTTTTCAAATACATGTTGCAATGGAGTTTTCATTTTCAGAAATTATGAATAAAATAAACTTTAGTTCTAAATAAACTTTTATTT
>NC_061824.1:16005092-16012592 GCF_019202785.1 Penaeus chinensis
TATTTTTGTCTCTTATGTTTACGCTTCTACCGATGTTTGCAAACTTGATGTGAAAGAGGCATTCTATGCCAAACTCACATCTGTGGCAGACAATTGTCCCCGGCTAGGTAATCGCAAAGTTCAGGGCGACTTTAATGCGATAACCGGTTGTGATCGAGTAGGCTACAATATGTCTGTCGGTCCCCATGGCTCAGGAGCTGATCCCAGCAGCTAGGTCTCAGGAGACTGAGGATTTCTTACTCTTGGTATCAGCGCTCCAATCTGAATTGCTGGCCATGGTATAGGATATGGATAATGTGGCCAAGAAGATCGACCACATTCTTGTCAGCACTTGCTGGAGGATCTGACTGGAGACATTGGAGGCCACACAAATGTGTCGCATGGCTCGACTGAATGACAATCAGGACTTTCGGCGTTCCTTGGTGTGTAGGGCTCAGACACTGCTGAGAAGGGACAAGGAACAGTTCATCAGAAACCTTGCTGAGGAATGTGAAGGCCATTTCTTGGTAAATGACCTTCACCCTGCCTACTAAGCCCTGAGAAAACTGAACTTTAAGCCCTCCTTGCAGATGACTGCAGTCTGCTCAGTGGACGGACAGATCATTTGGACACAGGTGGTATCACAATTCCTTCGCTAGACCCACTCATCCTAACCCTAACTGAGATTAGGATTGTGATATCTGAGCTGAAGGGTGGAAAAGCTGCAGGCATATGTGATATCCCTGTTGAACTGCTATAGGCTGGGGGTGAACCTATGACATAGGGCCTGCAGTCTTGACTGCCATCTGTCAGTCTGGTTCCATTCCCTCTGATCTGTTGAGGGGTGTGGTCATCCCTTTCTAGAAGGGGAAAGGGGATCGATGGGACTGCAGCAACTACCGTGGCATCACGCTGCTCAGTATACCAGGCAAGGTTTTCACCCACATTCTTCTGAAACAGATCCGCGACCACCTACTAAGGTACCAGAAACCAGAGCAGTGTGTATGGAGCAGTCTGGATTCACTCCTGGTAAATTCACAATAGGCCGTATCCTAGCGATTAAAGTCATTATGGAACACCATCATGAGTTCACTTGTGGGCTGCTTGCAGCCTACATCTACCTCAAGAAGGCCTTTGATTCTGTACATTGAGAATGACTATGGGAGATCCTGAGACTTAGGGGAATTCCGACTTATATTATTGGCTTAATAGCAAGCCTATATACTGGTACTGAGTGCTGTAAAGTGTGGTGGGGGCTGTTCGAACTTCTTCCCTATTAACTCAGGGGTGAGACAAGGCTGTCTTCTTGCACTAACACTTTTCAACACCCGCATGGAGTAGGTAATGGGCAAAGATACGAACCAAAGTTAGTGTGGAGTAACACTGAGCAATAGTAAGGTCACAGACCTTGACTTTGCCGCCGATATTGCTATCCTATCTGAGTCTCTGGAATCACTAGTTCCTGATGTAGTTAGCAATGAGGCGAAGCCCTTGGGCCTAGAGGTCTCCTGGACTAAAACCAGGACTTAAGGCCTGATAGGGGAACCCACTCAGTCGATACATGATATATATATATACACATATACTTATATATATATATATATATATATATATATATATATACACGACGGGACTTCATAACTGAAACCGTTTTTTCATACTGTCCTTTTTCCACAAACTTTCTGAAGCCCCCTTGTATATATATACACACGCACACACACACACACACACACACACACACACACTAACACACACACACACACTATAAATACATATACACATACATATTTATATATACACATATATATACATGTGTACATATGTGTATACATATATATGTATATATATACATATATATAGAGAGAGAGGGAGATTGATATAGATATGTGTATGCATATGTATATATATATGTATCTCATATATAAATGTGTGTGTATGTATGTATGTATGTATATAAATATGTATGTATGTATATATATACATATATATACACACACACACACAGGTTTATGAATATATGAATATATGTGTATATCTATTTATATATGTATGTAGGTATATATATATATATATATATATATATATATGATCACCGTGAGGAGGTGGGGTGAGTGGCTGGATAGTGTAAGTGAGCATGTGAGGAAAGGGAGGCCATTTTCTGTTCATTGGGCAGAGTAAATCGGAAAAATGGTATGGAAATAATCCAAGAGAAAAATATCACGAGGCTGTGGGGCCGGAGGCAGGTGTTTGTTGTGGGACGAATCCCACCACTGCCACCACTGTAACAAGGTCGATGAGCGGTAGAGTGCAGACAAGTTACAGCTGGCACGATGCGGTAATCTTGGTAGTGGTAAAGGTGTAACAGACTTCTCGTTACTTGCAGCAGTTTATTGCAGAGAGAGAATGATACAACTGACGACAGATATTTGGTCCGGTCAGCTGTAGGCTGTTTGTCTGTCGTTCGCAGGCGACCCTCTTTTATACGAGTCAAACTAGGAAATTAACAAGAGTTGCGATGTACTAGTAAACGGAAGGGAAATCGTATCCGCTGTTGTGTTAGGTAAAAAGCTAGTGTTACTGTATGAAGATATGTTAATAAGTTAATAGTGTTATATGTATGGCGGTAGTAGAGAGGGTGGTGGTGCTGGTCATGTTGTTGTGCAGTTAGTACATGAACCCTGGTAAGAAAACGATGAATGTACTCTGGACAGAAGTGAGTGGCATAGGCCTTACGATATATGTATTTGTATATATATGTATATATATATGTATGTGTGTGTGTGTATTTATATAAATTATATATATATGTACACACATGTATGTGTGTGTGCAAATACACATACATACACACACACAAATATGTATATATATATATGTATGTATGTATATACATATATATGTATGTATATACATATATATGTATGTATATGTATATGTATGTATGTATATATGTATATGTGTGTAAATATGTATATATATAATATATGTCTGTCTATCTATCTATCTGTATTTCTATACAACCCAGTATGTACAAGTATATATTTACTCTCTGATTATTAAAAAAGCGAGATGAGAACAAAGAGAGAGGAACAGACAGAGACGAAGAAGGCGGAGGGACGGAGGCAACGACAGGAAGGGAAAGTGCAATGGCAAGCAAGCACTCACGGGCCTCAGAATGACGAAGCAGTAAATGATGCAAGTCACTGCAGTCATAACTTTTTTTCTTCATATTCTAATGTAACGGTTTATATAAGAGGGCATGACCTTGAATGCCTCGTGTTCCGATGTAACAGTCTTCGTACGTATTATCATTATCATTTATTTGCTTGTGTGCTATTATTTTCATGATTTTGATGATTGTTAGTAATGATAATAATGATAATGATGACTGATGATAATAACGATAAATAGTAATAAGGGTAATGAATCATTTTTATGCAACTATTATGATTATCATTATTTTTATTATTGTTATTGTTTTTTTACTGATATTTTTAAGAGTATTACTATTGTTATTATTCTTATTCTTATCATTATTATTGTTATACCTATCATCATCATTAATCATTATTATTACCATTATCATTATCATTACCATGATTGCTCTTGTCATTATCATTATTATTATTTTCATCATTATTTAATATCATTACTAATATCACTATCATTATTATTATAATGAGTAAGTGACGGCCCGGCTAAGGCGCCGTATTTCGGACCTAGATTCGCATGCACAAACGTTTCTTCCGGCGTGTCTCCCCGCCTTACTTCGTCGGATCTTCAGTGGCCAATCACAGCTGCTGTCTTACGTGGCTTTTGGAGAATCTTGACCAATCACAAGCCGTAAATGACTTGTTTGTCAATATAAGGCTATATTCAGCCCGAAGTACTGTCTCCTCAAGGAGCTGGTTAACATTACAAGGATAATTTTAGCATGCTACTTATTGAAAATTTACCAGATAATACTTAGAATAAGTTTTGAAGACTTAATTATATTTGTGCGTTACCCCTTCAAACGACGATAATAATATTGAAAGGATAAATAACAATATAATAACAGTAATAAAAATTAAGACATAAAACATTGCATCCGAGGCGGAAACAGTACTTTTAGTGTAACACCTTGTTTACAGACACAACCTTGAGAATGGGGCAAGATACACGCCTATTGGCAAAAGCAGTGCAGTTATATAGAAATATCACACTTGCCGCCTTATTTAAGAGTCGACGATTGGTTCATACACACCTAATAACACTATATTTGAACAAACTGAATGATAGGTTGTAGTAATTCCTGTGAATGGCCGTAGGAGCGCTTGGTCGTCAGCTACGGCGCCGTAACGCGTCTGGGCATTCGGCCCCGAGTCTTTTCTCTCGTCCTCGTGTTTCTACTCGCCGTCCCTTCTTTCAACCGCGCTGGATACTTGCTGCCTCGGAGTTGAAGTCTCTAAACTTCAATTTTCTGAAGCACTTCATTTTTCCTTTATTTCATTTTCTGTTCCATATTTCAACGACTTCCAGTTATGATTGTTAATTGCTTTCTCAGTTATTTTCAGACATTCTTACCGTCATCCAGTTATATTAAACCTACTCGTTTCACCAAGTAAGAAAAGCTATAGTTTTCAGGATCATGAAATGTCAAACACTTTGTCGTGATACTGTAATAACCGCTTGACATTTCAGATCAAATGTCCGTTAACAAGACACACGTTTTCTCACTCCGATTAATTGGTTTATATATTAACACACACACACACACACACACAAACACACACACACACACACACACACACACACACACACACACACACACACACACACACATTCCCCTCCAATAAGTGTTTTGTGACTGGCCCCATCGCAAATCAAAGATTGGTCATGGAAACGTCATCGCACGAAATCTGTCAACAGACACTTGGGATAGTCGCCCGTAAGAACTCATCACTTCATCGATCACTTGTTTGGATAAAAACGGGATAAGGCTGAGCATGAAAAGGTCGAAACTAATGATTTGACAATTCTTACGAGATGAAATGGACGGAGGCAGTGTGACATGCAAGGAAGTAGAAACTGGATTTGGTGAAAACCGTTACGGAGAGGTGAACCAAGGAATTGCCAGAGGGCGACATGCGACGAAAGCATGGAGTGCCCCTCTACAGCACAGCTCTTGTAGGTTACCGCAGATATACCATAGCAAGTGGATCTAAGAAAACACACACACACACACGTGTGTGTGTGTGTATATATATATATATATATATATATATATATATATATATATGTGTGTGTGTGTGTGTGTGTGTGTGTGTGTGTGTGTGTGTGTGTGTGTGTGTGTGTGTATGTATATATATGTATGTATGTATACACATATAAATTTATAAGCATTTATTTATACATATATATGTATATATATAGTGATAAAATCAGTGAAGCAAACCCCAAGTCATGGTAGAGCTACATAGGAAAATTGGTGATAAAAAAAATTAGGGTTTCCTCTCTCAAATCAGCGAAACTGCCGACTCGCCAGAGCGCTGCTAACATCATGACCTGTCACTTTGCCAACATCAACAAGCTACTCCGATCACTACCATGAACAGAGTTGCCAGCTTTCCAAGCTACTGCAAGGGAATACGAAGTGCATCAGCGTTTGAAATCGATACTAAATTTCAAGGTCCTGATGACATCCTGTCAAAATTACTGCATAAATTCGCTCCCGAGTTCGCCATCCTTCTACACATTTAATAGCTCCATCACTGAGGGCGTGGCACTTGACCATAGAAGCGTACTATCACAGTCCCAATTCCCACTCAATTCTACCGATGACCTTACGCTTATATCGCAAAATACCCGAGATAATAATTTCTAAGGAATTGCGGAAGGCATTTACCCAAAAATAAGATGATTAATTCGGAAACTTTAAAGGAAGCTCATTGTCTACTATTTGGTTGACCTCATCGATTACATCACATCAAATATGGACAAAAGACTGGAGGTGACCTCCGTCACCATCGACCTGCGGAAAGCATTTGACCATTCCACCCTAATAAAAGAAATGATTTCCCTAGGATTGCACGAGGGCTGGTGAAATGGATCTCCTTCATCAACCTCTGCTCCCAGAGGACTCGTGCAAATATCCTAACATCCGATTAGATTGAACTTCACTGCGGTGCCCCTCAAGGAACAGTACTCAGCCCAATATTGCTTCTGATAATACCGAATGAGGGAAATATTCCGCACGCGATGATCTACAAATATGTACACGACATGACCCATTTACTTGTACACAAACCAGAGCAAGGTAACATAGGCCGTATAACTTGAGATAGCTATCGCGGATTGTGCAGGTAACAGATCCTGTACCGGTCTCATAAGGCAAGCGTTGGTTGGACACATGGTCCCGCAAACTGTACCCCATGATCTGGCGCAAGGATCTGTTACAAAAGTCATCAAGACGCGATTCCAAAGCACAAGATAGCGTCCAGGTTTCACTACCCTATAGTAAAACTGGCAGTATCAGGGCCCTGAAGACATGTAGCTTGGTCCTTCTGCACAGGTACCGACATCTCCAAATACTCTTGTCGAGAGATTTCATAGACCCTGCTGCCAGGCCAATCTGTCTACTGACTTCCTGGCCTGACAGCCCAGAGTCATGAACTGCACTACCAAGGTATATAAAACTCTCTGTGACCTCAAGTGTTGAAAAGTACTGGTGCAAGAACAAAGCCTTGCCTCAAACCTGAACTAACAGGGAAGACAGGCCCCCATCACACTTTACAGCACTCTCAGTGCCTGTATACAAGTTTGCTATTAATCCAATAATTCTTGTTGGAATTCCTCTTAGTCTCAGGATCTCCCAGAATGATTCACTCTGGGAGTGATCGATGTATACTGCGAGCAGCCTACGTCCGAACTCACAATGGCGCTCTACAATGACTCGTAGTGCCAGGATACAGTCTATTGTGGACTTACCAGGAGTGAATCCGGATTGCTCGGCCTCTGGTGCCTCAGCAGGTGGTCTCTGATACATCTCAGTAGGATGTGCGCGAGTATCTTGCCTGGTATACTGAGTATTGTAATGCCTCGGTGATTGCTGCAGTCCCATTGATCCCCTTTCCCCTTCCAGAGAGGGATGACCACACCCCTCAGCAGGTCAGGGAGAAGGGTACCAGTTTGCCAGATGGCAGACAGGACAGCAGGCAAGCCCCTTGTCATAGGTTCTCCATCAGCCTTTAACAGTTCAGCTAGGATGCTGCAAACACTTGTTGCTTTACCAGCTTGGAAATCACCCTTCTGACTTCAGTCAGGGAGGGTGGATCCTCGCTAATGGGTGAGTCTGGCAGAGGAATCTCAACATTACCCGAATCCAAGTTAACTATTGGTGGATCAACCTGATACAACTACTCAAAATACTCAGCCCAACACACCTGCACCCCATCAGGATCTAAGATTATCTGGCCACTTGCTGAGCAGACTGCAGTCGTCTGTGAAGAGGGCTTGGAGTTCAGCTTTCTCAGGGCTTGG
>NC_061824.1:16017592-16040092 GCF_019202785.1 Penaeus chinensis
CACATCATATCTCCTTGTATAACCAACGTTAAATGCACAAGAATTACTTGCGTATAGTTTCAGAGTAGCAATTGATTTCCGCCTATCTTGTATTCTCGCCTTGCATTGCGTTTTATCGTGCCGTATGTTGTCGTGGGCAAGCGTATATGATGTCATGAGTAACTCCCGACTGCATTACCTATTTTCATTATCGCTTTGCCTCGAATTGCTGATGGTGTCCGTGATAGACAGTTTATATGAGATGTGAAAGACTAATTTGTATTTCTTACAATCAGATGTATATTTTTGCACTATTGCACAGCATAGTGTTAACCTTCGCATTGTTGCAATTTTCTTTCTCTAAGGAAGTTTGTCGTTAAAGATAGTCTTTGCGGACGCGACAATTTTTCCTTCCTTATAGCTATGCCCAATGCTTATCTCTTGTAGATTTCACTCCTGTCTATCCTGAGAGAATTGCATCTCAAGTAAGTCTTCGCGGACTATTGCAATTGTCTCCCTAAGCATGCTCATCTGTCTTTCTCTTGACAGAGGATCATTGCAATATATTTTATTATATCTTGCATACGGCCCTTATTGTCACCCCCCCCCCCCCCCCCCCCTGTTCGCCCTATTGTCTCTGCCTCTCTGCCTGTCTCTGCCCTCGGTGTACTTGTTTCAGAAAATGTCGGAGAAGCGACGCGAGAAGGGACGCAGCCTGCCAGGACACACACCAAGCAACGGCCGACGACAGTAAGCCCGATGCAGGACGCGATCAGGAGGAATCCAGATGGTTCCAGCACCGCGAAGGTTCATAGCAAGTTGCTTCCCCGGACGACGGGTGGGTGCGTGTGCCGAGCGATCTCAGAGTGGTCAGAAGCCTTCATTGTCACGCCCTCCAACTAGCAGGGGTGACCAATAGGACGGCACCGCCGCCGTACTGTACTAAACCACGCCCACATCTATCATGACCTGTGCCCGCAACCTTGACACATACAAACACTCTTCCTCGAGTCACGCTCCAGTTTGGACGCGGCCTTCTCCCGGGGGTAACCCTCCAGGGCCCCCACCTTGCCGGGCCTAACCGCTGCCCGGGTCTTTACTTCTGCACAAGCCGGCCATTCTAACCACCGTCCACGCTACAATATCAAGAATAAACTTGTGCAACCCGACCGTGAATTTCAGTTAACCAAACCCCTGACTTATTGGTAGACAGCCGTGACAATGAGTACCTTATACAGAGAGAGAGAGAGAGATGGGTAGGTAGATAAATAAATTGATGGATAGGTAAATATATAGGTAGATAGCTAGAGAAGGAAAGGTCCGTCCACCTTTTCTCCGACACCTGTGGTGCCGATTCTTGATTTTTTCTCTTGTTGTCCAATTTGTTCTGTTGTCCCTGAAGAAGCGGGAATCGAAGGCCGGCGAAGGTCAGCGAGGCTCCTCTTCACCCCCACCCCCCTCGCCACCCGGGGGTCATGTGCTTAGCCACGTGTGCGACGGAATGTCATGACGCGCGAACGCCTTTCTCTGATTCTCATTTTATTCAGGATTTTTTTTCAGACATTTTTATAAAATGCGTCACTACATCTTTGCCTCCGGGAGTCACACACACACACACACACACACACACACACACACACACACACACACACACACACACACACACACACACACACACACACACACACACACGCATGTAGTTATGTATGTGTGTATACATAAATGAAAATATAAAAAAGGCGTTTGCACGTAATCGTATCCCCGCGAGCAGAGAGGGAGTGAGGAGGAATGTGTGTGTGTGTGTGTGTGTGTGTGTGTGTGTGTGTGTGTGTGTGTGTGTGTGTGTGTGTGTGTGATAATCATAATCATAATGAAAATGACAATAATGGTAATAATCATACTGATACTACAACTCCTCCTACTACTAATAACAATAATGATAATAAAGATGATAATTATAAAGATGATAATAGTAGAAGATCATAAGAACAATAATAATGATAATAAAGATGATAATTATAAAGATGATAATAGTAGAAGATCATAAGAACAATAATAATGATAATAAAGATGATAATTATAAAGATGATAATAGTAGAAGATCATAAGAACAATAATAATGATAATAACGATAATAATGATAATGATATAGTAATGATAATGATATAATGATAATAACAGTAATAATAATAGTAATTATGATAATAGCAATAATAATGACAATAATAATGAAATAATAATAACAATATAACGTTAATAACCATTATTATGATTATAACAATGGTAATGATAAAAATAATGATAGTAAAGATAATGATAGTAATCATGCTGATGACAAGAAAAATAATAGTTACAACAATTATTATGATTGTGATAATAATATCAATAATAAAAAATAATGATAATATTAACAATAATAATAAGAATAATGATAAAACTGATAATAACAATAACAATAATGATGTTAATGAGAAATACAGATAATGATAGTAATAATGATAATAACAATGCCAATCATGATGATAAAAATAAAGACAATGGTGATAACAGCAACAATAATAAGAGTATTAATAATGATGATAATACTATGATGATAAGATCATGATAATGGTGATGATGATAATGATGGTGATAATGATTATGATGATGATAATAATGAGGATCATAATGATGATAATAATGGTGATAATGATGATGTCAAAGATGATAATAATGACGATAATAATGATGATAATAATGATAACGATTATGATAATGTTGATAATAATGATGATGATTAAATTGATAAATATAATGATAATGGCAATAATAATGATAATTATGATGAGGATGATAATGATGATAATAATGATGTTGATGATGGAAATATTGATGATAATCATAGATGTGCACATCCGGACGCAAATGCCGAAGCAAAGTGCTTGCTAGTCGCCTCTGCGTTGGTAGTTCACCTTAAGATAAGATGTTCGATCTGAGTACATTTCTGGGCTCCAAGACACAGCATCCAAACTTTTCAAATTTGAGCTCACTGCCGAGCCATACACGATTGACCCATAATTTATTGTAGTCTTGATCAAGCTTTATATATTATTAGCAAAGATTTTCTGTCAGCTCCCCATTTATTGCCAGAAATGCACTTTAATAAATTAGGTGCTCTTTGACATTCATTCTTCAATTGACCAATGTTCTCTTTCCAATTTCGTCTGCGATCAAAGAGTAGACCACGACATTTTGCAGAATTTTGAATAGGTACTGGGTGATTATCTAGAGTAAGCCTGATGTTCGGCTTCCTGCTATGTGAAAAAGTATCAATACTTTTTCTAGAGGAAAACTTAAAAACCCTCTGGAGGCCACAGTTAGGAATCAAATCTAATACCAATTAGATGCGATTTGCCAAGAATTCTGCATTAAAGTTGAGTGCCATCATACACGATCGGCGTACATTTAAGATTCCGAGGGGGAACTAGTACAGTGTCATTTATCATACACAGAAATGATGTTGGCAACAACACACTTCCCTGTGGGTCTCCAGTTACCTGAACGAAAAAAGTGACATTGACAGAGAACAAGTTGACAGCAGATGTCCTACCAGAAATGTAATTTTGAAGAAAACAAGGCAAGTTTCAAAGCAATCCATACTCATAAGGTTTTTTGAGTAGGCTTTTTCTATATCTGAGAATACTGAAATCATTGTTTTTTTTAAAATGTCTCATGAATATGACTTACCAGTTTTACTAACTGATCTAAAGTTGGGGCCCCTTTCGGAAACCGCACTGATCGTCCACTAGTAAATACCCTGAAAAAAAAAAACAAAAAACAATAGCCTACTGTTATCAATTCATTCCATGACCTTGCATAAGCAACCTTGTCAACGCAGTTGGGAGATAACGGATCTGGAATTACCCCCTCCTTTTAGCACGGGAATGATGTGGGTGAAGTGACATGAATTTGGAGAAGTCTGGCTTTTCCAGACTTTACAGAACAACTTAATCATTGGATCATAATTAAGATGCTTTACCTCAAGGTATGTCGCGAAAAGAGGAGATATGTAAATTACTACCGCAAAGATTAATCTAATATTCAAGTGAAAGTACCCAACACAACACTTGGAGAATGGGGAGAGGTCCTCAAGAAAAAAATGATAATATACAGTCTTTGGGGAAATGATATACATCGGACTTAGCATATGTTCAATATTTGATCTTTGAAATAAATCTCTTTTTCTAGACTGGTGACTCCAACGCCATCCAAGTAGTGAGACTTGGTAGAATGTAAAGGCTATTTAGACGCCTGAAACATTGGTTAAGCAGTAGTAAAAGGGGACGATGGCTTTGACTCTTTTTATTTAGAAGAGTACCAGCAACACAGAGATATGGCAACACGACAAGGTCTGGGTAAAGCGCTGTGCGGGTAGTCGCGTTAAAATACATTCTATGGATATAAAAATAACCAAGTTGATAATGACTCTGTCTCTGATGCCTTACAGGGACTGTGTCATTCTTCAGTGGTTGTTAGAATTAGTCGCAGGCGTCTGTGATAAATATGCCTGCGGAATTAGCCGCAGGTGGCACGGAACGACTGGACATAGCCATGATAGTCGTGGATTCTATGAGGTTCATCGCATATCGATTGAAAATTTCAAGAAAGAAGACACTAAACTTAGAAAAGCCAATTCATCCATTTTATTAATTATCATGCATAATACAACTGTGTGAGTTTCCCCGATACCTTATATTTCAACAAAAATGGAAAATCCGGCAATAAACTTTTAATATACATATAATGCTATTAGTGTAATCAATGATGTACGAGATACGTAATAATGGATTGATAAAGAGTAAAATTGGAAGGAAGTAAATACTGTGACTGAAATTGAGTACAATATAATCATCTGGCGATCGTGACACAGATTTGACTGCCATAGGATTATACCCCGTACAAAGCAAAGTTTCTAGTTGATTCCATCCATTATTGTTATTTTAACTTTCATGATATTTGTGGACGGTATTCCATGCTTGTTCTATGAGTTTCACTTTGTCTATCAGGACGTAAATAATTTCTGAAGTGAGGTCGTGTCTTCATCGTGTCGGAGTGGGTGTTTGTCTTCGAAGATCACATGAACTGGATAATCTTTAAATTTCTGTTAGTTGTAATATATATTACTTATTTCTATAGTAATATCATACCTAATATGCTATAATAAGCCCCTCTTAGACAACCAAGTAATAAGCTTCATAATAATTATGCCGGGGCGAAAGACCAACACGACAGTTCTCGCTCTGTGCCGCGAGTCACAGCATCCCACATCAGTAAAATATCCCTTCAGGAACCCAGGACATCTGCGGGAACCACGACCAATGTGACCATGGCTGCAACCCCAGGGTCCAAACAGATCCTGGCGCTGCACGCGATAGCAGCCGATGTACTGGTAGGGTCGGCGTGCGGTAGCGGCCTGATCTTATATATATATATATATATATATATATATATATATATATATATATATATATATATATATATAAATATATATATATATATATATATATACACACACACATCTACACACACACACACACACACACACACACACACACACACACACACACACACACACATATATATATATATATATATATATATATATATATATATATATATATATATGCGCACTGTTGGGGATGTCCTTATCTATCTCCCAAACAGTATAACATCACTTCATATCTCACCTGTAATCATAAGATAAGCGCTTCGTAATCTCCCATGCTCGTTTGCTAAAGTAGGGATCACGAAGTCTTGGATAAACCCATTTATTGTAGGGTTTGTAGAGAGAGTCTCTTGTATGTTTTATTTTTATTATTGCTGAGCCAAGAGCGTGTTAGCTTACATCGCCGCTAGGGCATACATTTAACACGTCGTTATAAGGGTATCACATACATAATAAATAATGTTAATCAATTGCTGAATAGGAACTTTAGAATGTTAGTAACATATATAATTTAGCGTATATCAATACATAACACGCACGGCTGTTCAGGCACAATGACCGCAACCAGGGCGCAGGATTGATTTGAGAAACTACCGAGTAGCTTCGCGGTTAAGGCGAGATCCGACTTCAACCACGTGGCGAAATCGGCTTTAGAATCGGCGAGGTTCGCAGCCGTATGCTACAGTATTAATGATGATGTTATCAACAACAATAAAAATAATGATGATGGTAACAACAACAATAAAAATAATGATGATGATAACGACAACAATAAAAATAATGATGATAATACTATCAATAATGATAATTATAAGGAGGATAACAATGATGCTAAAAATGATAATGATAATAATATGAACACTAATATTGAATATAATGATAATATTACTAAAACAATTATGATAGATATGACATCACTACTACTACTTTTAATGACAATGACAATGATAATGCTGCTGCTAATGATAATGATGATAAAAGTAATCATAACAATAATAATGAAATAATCATAAAAGTAAGAATACGAATAACAATATTAAAATTGATAGTAATAATGATAATGGTAATAGTAATTTTTATTATTATAATGATAATAACAATAACAATGATAATGACAACGAAAATGATCATCTTTGTAAATATCAATAACAGCAATTGTGTTGATAGTAATAATATTGTTAGTAACAATAATTATAATGATAGTAATAATAAGTACAATGATAATGGCTCCAAAGATAATATTAATTATAGTAATGGTAATTTTAATAATTATGATGTTGATAATAAAGATATGGCAATAATGATAATGATAATGAGGATAATGATAATAACAATGATAGTGACGATAATAGAAACGATAATGATAATGATAATGACAGTAATTATCAGCAACAACTATGATAATAATAATGGTAATGATAAAAATAATATTAATAATTATGAATATTATTATCATAACAATAATGATAACAACAACAATAATAACAACAATGATAATAATAATGATCATAATGATAATTATCATCATCATTATCATCATCATCATCATCTTCATTTTCATCTTCATTTTCATCTTCATTTTCATCTTCATCTTCATCTTCATCTTCATCTTCATCTTCATCTTCATCTTCATCATCATCATCATCATCATCAAACCAATAATGATAATAATGATAATGGCAACAATAATAATATGATAATAATTATATTGTTAATAATGTTGGTTACAAAGACAATACTAATAATGATACTGGTAATAACAATAATAGTAATTACGATTCTAATAGTAGTATGTTGATAATAACGATAACAATAATAATAATGTAATGATGATGCAGATAATAATGATAATAATAATAGTAATGATGAAAATAATAATAATAATAATAATAATAATAATAATAATAATAATAATAATGTAATGATATTGATAATGATAATAATAATAATGATAATAAAATAATAATAATAATATTAATATAATGATAATGATGATAGCGTCGATAATGATAATGATAGTAATAATAATAATAATAATAACTGTAATGATAACAGTGATAATGTTAATGAAAGTTATGATGATAATCATGATATTAATTATGATAATAATGATGATGATAAAATAATAGAAAGCTTATGATAATAATAATAAAGATGGTAATAGTAACGAAAAAAGTGACAACGATGATTGCAATAATAACAAATTTGACGATGATAATAGTTGAAAGTAAACAATCCTTGGCAACACAGCAAAGGAGCGAGACGAGCGAGCGGCGACCTCCTCCCCCCTTCCTCCCTACCCTGGCACTCCCGCGGGACTCCTGCGCCCTCGCAGAGCCAGCACAGACCGTTCTCCTCCGTGACGTCATCGTCATCGGGTCGATAATCTGCTTCCTGGTGTGCAGGGTCCCTGGCGTGCATCCTTTGTCGCGCCTCGCTGGGCACTTTCTTGGGTCCAAGGCGAACTATAGAAGCAGCATTTGAGGCGTGTTCCTAGCTGCTTCTTTAGCCTTGGGAATCCGTTGCCCGGAGACGCTGCGGGAGCGCGTTCGGCTGCTCGCTTGGTGGCGTGCGTTGAGGTTCACAGAGCTTTGTCTTGGGGAAGTGACTGTTGGAAGGGATCGTATTCATCTCTCAGGCAAAAATATTCACATCGTTGGCATTTCCATTGCATTGTTCCGTTTTTCTCTGTTATTGTCTTTTGCATTCCCGTTAGCTCGTTTTGTTCTCTCTCTGTCTCTCATTTAATTAATTGTTTATTCCTGCATTTTACTTTCAACTTCTTTTCCTTCACATTAATGAGTCTGTCAATATACCGTTTCCACTTCTGAGAAGTAATTTGATCGTGTGGAGATTTTCTGGCTTTGAAACTTCCTATTCCACATACAGCAGTTCAAGGAAGTTTGATGAAGCTTCCCAGGGTCACCTTTTATGAGCTATTAATAGCCACGTCTATGTAAATGCACACGTGCAACAATACGTAGATTAAGATATTCTGCATATAAGTCACTTAAGTGCATACACACGCAAACACAGATTTTACATATAATCATATTTGCTGTAGGTACATATATATATATACATACATACACACGCATACAAAAACACACACACACACACACCTACACACAAACACACACACACACACACACACACACCTACACACAAACACACACACACACACACACACACACACATATATATATATATACATATATATATACACATATATATGTATGTGTATATATATGTATATATATGTATATATAATAAAAATGATATATATATGTGTATATATGTAAATATATATATATATATGTATATATATGTAAATATATATATATATATATATATATATATATATATATATATATATACATACACACACACACATACATACGTATACACATATATTTCATACCATTTTATTGAATATATTTCAATATAAATTTATATATATATCATAAACAACATCCGGAAGGTGGCGCTCCACACATCTGTCCCTGACTGAACAAAGGCTGCGCCTTCCTGTCGCAGACGTCCTGAGTCTACCTTATTACAAGAAGCAGCCACTTCGCACCTTCCACTCACTCGTGTATGAACGTTTGATGAGGCAACACCTTGTTTAAACGCAACAACAGTAAATAATAATTATTGCGCCACTTGAGCTACCCTGGAGCCCGGGACCTCTCGTCTCGCTTGGCATTATTGTTTCTGAGTTTCATAGAGTAATTGAAATAACGTAAACCCTGTCATAACAGACCCTTTCGCACTTTAGTGCTTTGCCAGCACCTTCAGTGCTCTTGCTTTTTGCAGGTGGCACGAGGCAGTAGGCGTAGTCAGTACCCCACCTCAGACCCGCAGCTCTCTTCTACACCAGGGTAGCCCTTGTGGCTTTGACCCCTGGGGAGGGAGGCCCAGTAGTCTGGGGCGTCATTTGGGCGCACTTTTTCTTTGGTCCTGATTTATTTTCCTTATAATGTGACTTTCCTGAGCCTACCGGAGTTCCTCGGAACTCCCGTATTCGCTTGGGGGGTGGGCATTGAATTACCGTCCTTCGCCTAGGCAAGTTCGGCGGTAAGGAAGTGTCCCACACATAACTCGATCCCTCTGTGGTACTGGAAACGCAACCAGGCTTCCACTGGGGGGGTAGAGGACGAAAAACTGATTTAGTCTCTTAGCTATTGCAGTTAGGTTGATAACAACAGTTAAGAGGTTTTTGTCCCTTCAGGACTACGATTTTGAGCAAAGGGGTCGGACCTGGTCCGATACCCAGAATGAATGACTCCCCGGCTACCCCATCTCCTCCTCAAGGAGGGGGGGCGACTCATGACCACTCTCTGACTACGAACAACGGTACCCCTACTAATGACAAGACGAGACGACCAAGTTTCAAAATCCCCACCCAGAATGCAAGGTTCGCGAATGTAAACTGCGTGAATGAAAATCAGTCGCTTTTAAACGTGAACCCCTTTATCATCAAAAAGGTCCTTGATGGTCAAGTGGACGGCGATTTTGATTTTTAAAGTACAATACAACTCCCAGATTAAGGATTTACTTAAGCTGACGCAAATTCATGATCTTCGAGTTAAAGTAACTACTCCTATTGGCCCAAATACCTGTAAGGGAATAATCTTTCACAGGGATTTGAGGACGATGGAAGAAAGTGAAATTCTTGAGAGCATGAGGGACCAAGACGTAGTGGACGTTCATTGTATGACCAAGAAGGACGGGAATGTGCGAACGAAAACTGGACTGTGTTTTTGACCTTTGCTTTTAATAAAATCCCTGAATATATCAATGTCGGTTATGAACGTGTTCAGTAAGACCTTATGTCCAAGAGCCAATGCATTGTAATAGATGCCAAAAATTCGGACACTTCTCATTCAGATGTATTGACAAAGATTCATCTAAATTTGTTTGCCGTAAATGTGCTGAAGCCCATGACACCATCACATGTACTAGCCAAATTTCCAAATATGCTAACTGTGGAGGTCCCCATCATTCAGGATCTGCCGAGTGCAGCATCCTGAAGAAGGAGACTGAAACGCTGGCATATATGAGAAAGCATGAAGTTAGTTATACTGAAGCTAAGAGGAAAGTTTGACACACAAACCCGGTAACTAGCAACAACCCTAGTACAAGTGATGTCAGTCAACAGCTTGCAGCTAAGGATAAGGAAATTGCCGAACTCAAACAAACCGTTAAAGGTTTAAATATTAAAGTTTATCAACTGACAAAATTGGTCGACCAAATGGCTGCATCAACCCAGCCTAAACATCTTAAGGAAGCAGACACCGAATCACAGTCCAGAGCGCACCTCCCCGTCCGGGCTACTCCTGTGAGGACTTCGTCTGGCTCGCGATCGGTTTCTCGAGAGAAAAGCAGGTCGCAATCTGTCAGTCGTCTCCCTCGCCAGGAGGTGCAGGACATGGAGGCTTCTGTCTCCAAACCATCCCGTGAGAGGTCCCCGGGAAGCGAGGGAGAGGAGGCGCCTCCCTCCCATAAAAAGAAAATAAAAACTGGTGGACAAGGCACTTCCAAACCCCAAAAAACGTAATCATCGCGTCAACCATTATACAATGGATCTGTCGAAGTCTTAGATCTAAAGTAAATGACCTTAAATTATTAGCCTCGTCCTATGCTCCCGATATTATAGTTCTCCAAGAAACTCATTTGACAAACCTAGTCTCAGACGAGGTCGTATCGCTCAGGAACTACCATTTATGTCGGAAGGATCGTGAGGGTAGGGGTGGAGGCGGAGTCGCCATGTACATCCACCAAAGCCTCCCTTTTACAGAAGTGACTATTGATTCTACTTTGGAGTTTGTCGCATGCAAAGTAAAAATTAATAGCACGTATCTGGCTATATGTTCCGCCTGATAAAGTGATAATCTATGATGAGCTCTTTGCTCTTCAGGAACGTCTGCCATAAAATAAAGTAATTTTAGGTTTATTGTCCGCCTGATAAAGTGATAATCTATGATGAGCTCTTTGCTCTTCAGGAATGTCTGCCACAAAATAAAATAATTTTAGGTGATTTCCATGCTCATCATACGTTATGGGGTTCCCTATTGATGGATGGTAGAGGTGAGCAAGTAGTTAAGCTAATTAACGAGTCTGATCTAGTCCTTCTGAATGATGGTAGTCCCACGCGGGTGGACGATAATACCGGGAATTTGAGCTTTATAGACATATCACTGGTCTCTTCATCAGTAGCAGCCAAGTGCCTGTGGCACACCATTGATGACTCGTTGGGAAGCGATCATCTTCCTATTTTGATTAAATATTCATGCGACACAGTAAGAACGCCTTCAGCGCCTAAATTTAACGTAAAAAGAGCAGACTGGGTCTCCTTCACAAGGAGCGTCAAGCTCGAACTTGTTGGAGAAACCATTGATGATAAAGTAAACAATATTCAGAATTCGATTATAGAAGCAGCTTTGCTATCCATTCCTAAAACTTCGACATATAGCGTTAAGCATAGAGTTCCATGGTGGACACCAGATTGCCGCAGGGCGCTGTGCCGACGCAATAAGGCCTACAGGCTTTTCCAAAATAACATCACAAATGAGAACTTTTGCAACTACAAACAAGCAAGAGCTAGGTCTCGTAGAGTAATAAGACAAGCAAAAAGAGACACCTGGCGGAGCTTTGTCTCTACAATTAACAGCAATACAAAAATATCACAGGTTTGGTCCACAATCAATAAAATCAATAAGAAAAAAACATCTTTCAAAATCAATAACATCATTGAAGAGGGCAATAATATCAATTCACCTAGAGACATTGCTAATGCACTCGCCAGGCAGTTCTCTCATACAAGCAGCTCAGCAAACTATCATCACGCATTCCTGCCCACCAAGGAAGCCACTGAGCTGCAACCTATTCACTTTGCCACAGGAGATGACTTTGATTACAACCAAGATCTAACAATGGATGAGCTTGTCCGAGCCCTAGAAGCCTGTAGAGGAACATCCCCAGGCCCCGATGAGATTCGATATGAGATGATAAAGCATCTTAATCATGATGCCATGATTAAGTTGCTAGAAGTGTACAATGAAATTTGGAAAAGCCACACTTTTCCAAACTCATGGCACTTCGCCCACATCATTCCCATATTGAAAGGAGGGGGTAATCCCAGATTTGCCATCTCCTACCACCCAATTGCGTTGACAAGTTGCTTATGCAAGGTCATGGAAAGAATTGTTAATAGTAGGCTATTGCATTTTTTAAATTCCAGTAATTTACTAGTTGACGAGCAGTGCGGCTTCCGAAAGGGACGCTAAACTCTCGATCAACTAGTAAAGCTGGACAGTCATATTCAAGAGGCAATTGCCAAAAAAGATTTTTTGATTTCAGTAGTTTTAGATATAGAAAAAGCCTATGACATGGCATGGCGATATGGCCTACTCAGAAAACTTTATGCTTTTGGATTATGTGGAAACTTGCCTTGTTTTATTCAAAATTTCATTTCTGACAGAACGTTTTCCGTCAAATTATTTTCTGGCAATGTCACTTTTTCGGACATTTTTGTCCAGGCAAACGGGGTCCCACAAGGAAGTGTCTTGTCACCAACATTATTTCTATGTATGATCAATGACATCTTACCAGCTCCACCTCGGAATCTTAAATACTCACTGTACGCTGATGATTGTGCATTATGACACTCCAATGCAGAATTCTCAGCAAATCGCATCCAATTGGCACTGGATATGATTCATAACTGGGGCCTCCAGTGGGGTTTTAAGTTTTCCATTAGAAAGAGTATTGGGGTATTTTTTTCACATATGAGGAAGCCGAACATCAGGCTAACTCTAGACAACCACCCAATACCTATTCAAAATTCTGCTAGATTTCTTGGGCTACTTTTTGATAGTAGACTCAATTGGAAAGACCACATTGGTCGGTTAAAGAATAAATGTCAAAGAGCACTAAATTTATTAAAGTGCATTTCTGGTAATAAATGGGGAGCTGATAGACAGTCTTTGCTAATGGGATATAAAGCCCTGATTAGGTCTAAAGTAGACTATGGGTCAATCGTGTATGGCTCGGCATCGAAAACAAGTTTGAAAGGTTTGGATGCTGTGCAGAATGCTTGTTTGCGTGTGTGTCTTGGAGCCCTGAAATGTACTCGGATCGAGCGTCTTGAGGTGGAGTCAGGAGTACCTCACCTCCGACTCAGACGCGGCCAGTTAGCACTGACCTATGCCGCAAAGGTGGCTCGAGACCCGAGCCACCCTAATGGCAATGGAGGCACTAGGCCCTTTGCCACGAGACTCCACGACCTCGTCGAGAAAGTCGGTATAGATCTCTCTACCATCGATACCCTGGTTAAGTCAAATATAGCGCCATGGGAAACACCCAATTTTTCTATCATGGAGGCCTGCCTTCCATCAGCCAAGGCCATTGCGCCGGAGGGTGAGGTACGCCAGAGGTTCAGAGAAATCATTATTAAACATCTCATTTTTTTTCATATATATACCGACGGCTCCAAGACAGATGAATGTGTGGGTGCGGGTGTATGGTCGACTGAATGTGAACTAAAGTTTAGACTGCCGAATAATACATCGATTTTTCTTGCTGAACTTTTTGCCATTGATAAAGCCATTGATTTTGCACTATCGACGACTCAGGATAGAATAGTTATTTTTTTCCGATTCATTAAGTTCACTTAAAGCTATTAAATCCTTAGAAACCACTAAAAATGAACTGCTGGGTAATATCATTCGCAAGTTACATGGTGCCAACAAATCAATCAATCTAATATGGGTACCAGGCCACTTAGGCATCCATGGTTATGAACAGGCTGACAAACTAGCCGGGTCAACTGGCGATCTGGACACTACCATAGTTCGTACAGATCTCAGGTGTTTTGTGTCTCTTATAAAAGCAAAAATACATCTCCTGTGGCAAAGTGAGTGGACCAACCTCCAACTGACCAACAAGGTCAAACCAGAAATAGACCTGTGGGACACATCCCACAGGAAAAACAGAAGGGAGGAGGTGGTCTTGGCCCGTCTCAGGGTAAATGCCACCAGATATACCCACCTCACTCCCTATATAGAGAGAACTTTCCCTCCTCAATGTCCCCACTGCAACACCAGCCGCACCCTAAACCACCTATTAATAGTCTGCACAATGTATTCCAACCAAAGACAGACACTAAGAAATTATTTAAGAATTGAAAATAAAGACTTTACCATTATAAACATATTATCAGATGATGAAAGAATCATCAGTAAAGTAATCACTTTTCTAAGAGAGACAAAACTTTATGATCTTATATAGATTGATAGAATAAATAGGATCCATTGGCTTAATAATCTTGGCCACATACCGATGGTTGATAGCCAAGAAATCCAACAAGAAAGAAGAAAGAAAAGAGCCTTCCACTCCTGAGCCTGGTTTACCCAAGGACCTTCCAGGTGACCTACATCTCCCCGTCGAGCAAGCCCAGCGACCCACCCCCCTTGTCACAGCCGGAAGCAAGCACCGCCCAGGAAGGAGCCGCCGCATAAAAGGAAGCGCTCGTCAGACGGAGGGGGAGAGACACGGCAGACAGACCAAGCCGCACAGGGTCCTGCTTCACCACCTCGTCCTCGACCCCGGGGACACGGGGGTCCCTTGGGGGTCTCATATCTATTTTCAACAATAAACCAGCAAGCTAAGATGCTTTTCATTGACCCGCCCAAGACCATCTCATGTCTCGCTTACACACACACACACACACACACACACACACACACACACACACACACACACACACACATATATATATATATATATATATATATATATATATATATATATACACACATATATATGTATATACATATATATATATATATATATATATATATATATATATATATATATATATATATATAAGTATGTACATGAATGCATGCATGTACATATACGAATATATGCATATATATATATATATATATATATATATATATATATATATATATATATATATATATATATATATATATATATATGTATGTACATGAATGCATGCATGTACATATACGAATATATGCATATATATATATATATATATATATATATATGTATACATATGTGTATGTATATATATATATATATATATGTATACATATATGCATATATATATGTATATATGCATACATATGTATATATACAAACACACATATGTGTAAATAGTATATCAAACATATATATATATATATATATATATATATATATATATATATATATATATACACACATATATATAATATATATTTATATATATGTACACACACACACACACACACACACACACACACACACACACACACACACACATATGTGTATATACAAACACACACAAACACACACACATATATCCATATATATATCATCATCATCGTCATCCTATGTCAATCCACTGCAGGATGTGGGCCTTTCCCAACCTTGTCTGTCCTGCGTTTTTTGTCCATCTGTTGTCCTGTCTTCGACATATATGAGCTACCCATTGCCATTTTTTTTTTTTTTTTTGATGCTCCCAAGTATATCTTTCACTTTTGTCTGCAACCTGATCCACATCGCCCTCATGGAGAGGTTGATGCTAATTCCCAGCATCAACCTCTCCATCCCTCTCTCGGCACTTATTAGTTTCCTCGCCAGTAACTTGGTTGTAGTCCATGTTTCTGGTCCATAGGTAATAACTTGGAGGACGCATTGGTTAAAGACTTTTTTCTTAACATAATGGCAAGGAGCCTCTGAGTGTGTCTGCCAAAGGCGCTCCAGCCTAGACTGATGCGACGCTTAATTTCCTCTTCGCTAGATGTGTTTCTCTGTACGAGATGCCCTAGGTATATTTACTTGTCCACGACCTCTAGTGCTTCGCCTTGTACAAGTATCTGTTCGAACTGAACTCTACTGTTGAACATGATCTCGGTCTTTTTTCTTGTTTATCCTAAATCCGACTTTCAGACTTTCTCTATTCAGATCGTTTATCAGTTGCTGCATTTCACTGAAGAGAACAATATCATCTGCAAATCGTAGATTGTTTAGGTATTCGTCTCATATTTTCATACCCTTTCCGTTCCATTCTAGCTACTTGAATATTTCCTGAAGGCAAGCTGTAAACAGTTTTGGTGAGATGGTATCGCCCTAACACCTTTTTTAATTTATATTTTATCGGTTTCCGTGTGGAGCTTGATGTTGCTGTCCCATCTTCGTATAGATCTTCCGGTATTTTACTATATACTTCGTCTACTCTACTCTACTTCGAATAGCTTCTAGTATTGCTGGTATTTGTAGAGTCAAATGCCTTTTTTTCTCTTTTTGGGTGTACGTGTGGATGTGGTCTATTGTTGAGAATCCACTGCGGAAACCTGCCTGTTCTCTAAGCTGGTTAGAATCCAGACTGTCAGAGATGCGAGTTGTGATGATTTTTGTGAACAGTTTGTAACTGAAAGGAGGCTTATGGGTTGGTAGTTTTTTCTAGATCCTTTCTATCCCCCTTTTTATCAAAATAATTGTTGCATTTTCCCAGGTTTTTCCGTTGAGAAGGCATTTGTTAAAAAGCTTGGCTAGTCTCACTGTTGCAATTTCTCATGCATTTATTATAAGGTCTATACTAATTCCGTCTTCACCTGGTGTTATCCCTATCTTCATGCTTTTAGGCACTCTTTTTATTTCTTCTGTTGTGATGTTAGGTACGTCTCTAGTTACCGCATTCGCTGTCCATTTGAGTTGTATAGATCCCTGTAAAGTCTTCCACTACTCTTATGATTTCATTCTTATTATACGTCTGGTTTCTTTATCTCATACAATTAATTTCTCCCTATTCCGAGTCTCCTTTTAGCTGTTTTCATGCTGGCACCTGAGATCACCGTCTCATTTATTATTTAAGTATTGAATTTCCGAATAGCTCTCTTCTTTTTTTTATAGTCTTTGCTTGTGTAGCTAATTCTATTTTGTCCCTGTTTGACGATACTTTCATGACCCTATGTGTTTGCATAAGCTGTTTAGTTTCTATCGAGAGCTTGCTGGAGCTCTGCTTCACGTTCTTACCGCCTACTTCAAGTGCAGCTTCTTTTATTATGTCATTGAACTGTTTGTTGGTCAATGTTGAGATCTTCGTCGCTGAGAAGCGAATATCTGGATTGGATGTTAAGGTTAAAAATTCTGTCGTTCTGGTCTGATCTGGTTTTCTTATGAATTTGTTCCTTTCCCTTCTTTTCCACATTTTAACTATACCGCGCCTATTTCCATGTCCATGTCCATGTCCACTTCAGCTCTAGTCTTTTTTTGAAGAATTATTCATGATATTGAGCCTCCTTGTCAATTTGACTAGCATTTGTCCCCTCTCATTCCTAGTGCCTATTTCGTGATTCCCTGCTGCGGTTTCCCCTGGTGTCTTTTTACCTATTTTGGCATTAATATCTCCCATAATTATTGTGAAATTGATTTTTACTCTCTCGCTGCTAAATGAACGTCTTTATAGAAGCTTTTTATTTCTTCATCACTGTGGCTGCAGGTTGAAGCATAGGCTTGAACAGTCTTTAAGTTGTACCTATTGCTTAGTTTTATTGTTAAGAAAGCCACTCTTTTGCTTATACTGAAGAATTCCACGATATTCTTTTCTAAACGTTTGTGAACTAAGAAACCTACCCTTAATTCCTGGGGTTTACCTCTCCAATAGAGCTCATGTCTACCATTTATTATCTTCTGTTCTTCTGTTCTGTGTAAGTCGGTTTCAGTTCTCACTGTCCTTATATTATATGTATTATATTCATCAACGTGGGGCGGACTGTTTTTAACCTGTGATTTTAGCACCCTCTGTTCTGGAGCGATTCTGATCGCTGCCGTAACCAGGGGCTCCTTCACCTCCAGGGAATGAGGGCCGTTGCTCTGTTTGTGCAGTCATGGTTTTTGATTGAGAGGTAGACAGCCGAGTTACCCCCACCTACTGGCTTAGATGTATCTTGGTGGAAGGGGGAGTATTTTAGTGGTGATGTCACTGATAAGCCCCTCCTGTCTAGTGTGGACTTCTGAGCAACAAGGCACGGGCTTGCTCACTGCATCAGGGTATACTCCCGTGAGCATGGGCTTGAGTATCAGTGCATATATGTATGATATTATTTTATACACTGATTTTATTTATGCGTAGGTACACCTAGACCCGCAAATGCCCTAAGTACTACGCATATGTTCCTTTTCGTACACATGCACATGTAAACATACACCTTTACATAGGCTCCTATGCATATTATATGCATACATACTCCTACATTATACATCACTACAAACATGCACATGCATACCCATATATAGACATATACGCACATCATATGTGCATACATATGTGTATACGCACCCACATATATGTGAACACACACATGCGCATATCAAGTACACATACTTATGACTATACATACATGACTATACATACATATGCTGACGCATATACGTACATACGTGTATGCGTACATACGTTATACACATATACATATATACATACACATACACACTCATACACACACATACGCATACATATACACACAAGCACACACACACACACACACACACACACACACACACACACACACACACATATATATATATATACATATATATATATATATATACATACATATACATACACACATACCCATATACACACATCCACACATATATATAAATACATATACATACATATGCATATATATATATATATATATATATATATATATATATATATATATATACACACACACACATATATGTATACGTACACACATTGGCGTACACATACATACATATACATACACACATACATATTCGTACACAAATATACATATACATCCATACATATATACACTCACCTACACGTATACATACATATACAAAGACATATGAATATATACACACACACGCACGGATATACACATCTACGTATATATTGCTTCTCTTGCATACACAAACACACATTGACACGTACACATAAAAACACATACACCTGTGCACTTCCGAGCATACGCGCTCATACTCGTACACAGACGTTTGAACAGTGTCTGCCTGAGCGCACATACGCACTCTGTTATAATGAGCCCATGCATTATAATGTGCATAAATAGTAGGCTTGCAGCAGAGGGGTTGAGGGAAGGAGGTGGGTGATGTGGGAGAGGAAACTTAGGAAGGTGTTGGAGTGGGTAAGTGGGTATCCGGCAGTTTTTTTGAGAGCTGTCGCATACCTTAGCGGCGTGCGCCCGTGGTCGCGATCCTACATATATGTGTATATATATATCATATATACACACACACCTATATATATATATATATATATATATATATATATATATGTATATGTATATATACATATACATAAACACACACATAAATATATATATATATATATATATATATATATATATATATATATATAAAAACATGTATATGTGTATATATACATATATATAAACATATGTATACATATATACATATACATATATATGTGTATATATACATATATACTTACGCGTGTGTGTGTGCATATATGTGTGTGTTTCTGTACGTGTGTATATATATATATATATATATATATATATATATATATATATATATATATATATATATATATTTATATATATATATAAACATCTATATCTAAATCTATATCTATCTGTGTATCTACTTAATTTCATATAAGTATTATATATTCATATATATATATATATATACACATGTGTGTGTGTGCAAATATATATGAATATATACATACTTATATGAAATTAGGTAGATACACAGATAGATATAGATTTAGATATAGATGTTTATATATATATACATATATATATATATATATATACACACACACACATACATCACACACACATATATGCACACACACACGTAAGTATATATGTATATATATATGTGTGTGTGTGTGTATAAACACACAAACATACACACAGATATATGTGTGTATATATATATGTATGTATATATATATATATATATATATATATATATATATATATACATATGTACATATATATGGATATACGTTTAATATGGACATATGTTCATACACACACACACACACACACACACACACACACACACACACACAGAAAGTTATATCTGAAATCTGATATATATGTATATATTTTGAAAGACATTTGTTAAAGATGTCAACAACTGAACAGAATCTATATAAATATGCCTTCGTTCAGAAACCTGTCCATGCATCCGGTTCACCCTCGCCCTTGACCTGACGGATCGAGAGAATTTTCGAATCCCTGCCTTTGAGAACTAGCCAAGCTCTCCGACTTGCCTTGACCCAACGCCCAAGCCCTTTGCCGGCTTCTTTTCATCACGGGTAGCTCTAACTTCACATGTCCTTTTAAAAAGTAAAAATGGTAATGCGTTATATACCAAACCGAATAAAAGTAATTGATATCTATATGATCTGTGATTGAAGCAAAACGTTCCACGGCTTTGCACTGAAGATCCAGGAAAGCGAAAGAACATGAAGGTAATAGTCATTCATTAAAGGGAATACGGTTAGCGAGAAGCAAAGTCATTAAAAACTAAGGATTGTTTATGAAAAAATAGACGTTTTCCTGTTTTCTGCAAAAATAACTGAACTGCCTTTTATTATCCACTTGTTAATATATATATTTAAAAGGATAAGTGGACATACAAACAAACACATCAAACATACGCATTGATAAATAGACATAATAATAATGCAAGTGAAACTGACAACGATGATGATAATGAGTCCGGCGATTATATAATGGTCGCATCAGTGACAGCAATAATGATAACAGTAACACCAAGGTCAATAATAGTAATACCGATGATAGTGATGGAAATCATAATGACGATACTAATAACACCAATAGTGACGATGATGGTGTATGATGATGATGATGTTGATAACACTAATGATAATGATAATAATTATAATAATAATAATAATAATAATAATAATAATAATAATAATGACAATAATAATAAAATGATCACAATAGTGACTACAATGGTAAGAATAACAACAGTAATATTAAAATAATGATAATAATAATAACAATAATAAGAACAGTGATTATAATATTAATAATTATATTAATGATGATAATGAAAGTCACATAAATAAAGCAATTATGAAAACAAAATCATATGTATGATAATTGTGATAAAACAATAACCGTAGCAATGACTGGGTAATGGAAATGTTAATGCTGCACCAACAACGATTACGATAACTATAGTACAAGACATGGGAGGACTGGGAAAAGGGATGACGAAAATTGGAACACAAGAAGAAAAACATTATCATAACAACTGCAGTAAAGATTATAGTGATGGAAACATTCGAATTACTCTTTTCAAGTATATGCAAACGAAGCTGATAACGAAAATGATGAATCTGTGAATCCACAATAACAAGAATGATAACATCAACAACCATGATGGTAATATGAAAAGTCATAAGTACTGTGATGATAATGATAGCGAAGATAATTATGAGAATAACACAATGATAATGATAAGAAAATGATGATGATGATAAAAATATACTGGTGATAAACATACTACTGTTACTACTGCTACTAGTAATCGTAATGCTGATAATGCTGATAATAATGATAGTAGTAATGATATTGATAATAATCATAATAATAATAACAAAATGATGATAATAGTAATAATAATGATAACAATAATAATAATAATAATAATAATAATAATAATAATTATAATAATAATGATAACAATGATGATGATAATAATAATAACAAGGACAATAATGATAACAACAATTAATAAGAACAACAATGATTACAAAAATAGTAATGAAAATAATGATAATGATGACGATGATGATTATGATGATGGCGATGATGACAATACTAATACTAATAATAATGATAATAATTATAATGATAATAACAAAATCAACAAAACAACAATAATAACAGTAATAATAATAATGATAATAATAATAATATTATTATTATTGTTATTATTATTATTATCATTATTAT
>NC_061824.1:16057592-16060549 GCF_019202785.1 Penaeus chinensis
CCGCTCCGTCGGCTCGGCGATGGACGAGAGGCTCAGCACTTCGCGTCCTTTGGGTAGAGTGCTGGGATGGGGTGCTCGGCTTCCCGCAGGTCGGGCCCGGGGCCGGAGGTCCCTGGTCCCTCCCCCGGGTCATGGTTTCCCGCCCTTTTCGCCAGGGCACTACGTTTTTCTTGGGAGGTGCGGGCCAGCGGTCCTTTAGGGCGGATCCCGGGGCCCAAAGCCTCAACATCACCTTCTATCTTCATGTGCCCGGAAAGGGGGGGGGAAAAGGACGGGGCAGGGGGTCTTCGTAAAAGGGCTTAAAAACACTGAACGTGTTCGATAATGATCGAAAGTAATTCAATATATAACTACCAAAATTAGCTTCACAGTCCAGGTTTCTTTTACTGAATTTTTAGGAGAGGCGAGCAGCTAAGAGTTTGGGGCCGAACCCGGGATGGGTTTGGGGTTTGGCCCGGGTGGGGGGGGGCCTTAACGTCCTGGTAAATAAAAGCGCATTGCCCGGGCATCCCCACCCGGCCCTACTCTTGGGTCAATTTCTTCCCAACGACCATCAGGCCCCGTGAGCAAATAAAAATTTCTTTGGGCCCTAAAGGGTATTCAATTGTGTAAAATGAGATTGATAGGCGATTTTTTATATTTCTTCCTCTTTACCATTTTCTTCTTCAAATTATCAATGTTATATTCATTATCACAATGGATTTTGTAATTTATATCTATGTTAGACATATGTGTGTATATACACACATTTAAATCACAAACCACACATACAACATACATAACCCCCACGCAAACCCACCCCCCGGTCTCGACGGGAACCTCTTCTCCCAAAAAATCTCTTCTCCCCTTGCAGGAAAAAGGGGCTCAGACATTCGCCAGCTTCATTATCTTCGTGGGCCCCCCAACACAGCCTATCCTGGGGGGCCCCACGAAGCCGTCTTTACTGGACCACGGCCCGAGCGGCCCCCGGGGCTCTTCTCCCTTTCTTCTAACTGAAACCCGTGGCAAGACCCTCGGCTGGGGGTTGGCGGGAAACCCCTCGGCTGAGGTCTGGGGAAAAAAACCGTCGCTGAGGTCTGGGAGAGAGACCCCTGCAGCGGGGGAGAGACCAATTGTGAGGTCTTTGGGGAGAAAAAGTCGGCTGAGGTCTGGCGGAGAGACCATCGGCTGAGGTCGGCGGAGAAACCGTCGGCTGAGGTCTGGCAGAGAGACCGTCGGTGAAGGTCTGGAGAAGACCGCGCTGAGGTCTACAGAGAGCCGTCGGTGAGGTTCTGGCGAAAAACCGTCCTGAGGGCTGGCGGAGAACCGGCTGAGGTTTTGGCGGAGGACCGTCACTGAGGTCGGGGGGGAGACCATTTTGGCGGAGAGACCTCAGCTGAGGGCTGGCGGAGAGCCCCCTCGGCTGAGCTGGCGGAGAGACCATCGCTGGGTCTGGGGAGGGCCATCGGCGGGGAGACCGTCGGCTGAGGGCGGCGGAGAGACCGTCACTGAGGAGGCGGAGAGCCATCGGCTGAGGTCTGGCGGAGAGACCATCGGCTGAGGTCTGGCGGAGAGACCATCGGCGGAGAGACCGTCGGTGAGGCTGGCGGAAGACTCGGTGAGGTCTCAGAGAGACCGGCTGAGGTTTGGGGGAAACATCGGGGGAGGACCGGCCACATCAAGACCCATCGGCTGTGGCCAACGGCAAAGCTATCGGTTGTGGCCACCTGCAAGGCCATCGGGGTTTTGCCAAGGGGAAAAACTATCGGGTGTGGGGCCCCCTAAGGCCATCGGCTGTGGGGAGGGCCCAAAAAATCGGCGTGGCCAGCGGCAAAACTATCGGCTGTGGCCAACGGCAAAGCTATCGGCTGTGGCCAGCGGCAAAGCTATCGGTTGTGGGCCTGCAAGGGCCCTCGGGGTGTGGTCATGGCAAGGCATCGGGGGGCCATGGCAAGGTCATCGGCTGTGGCCAAAGGGGGAAAACCCTCGGCTTGGGGCAGGGAAGGGCCCTCGGCTGTGGGGACGGAAAGCACTTTTTGGCCCTGCAAAGGATCGGTTTTGGTCGTGGCAAGGTCATTGCTGTGGCCCGGGGAAAGCATCCGTGGCCACGGCAAAGCTATCGGCTTTTTTGGGCCCGTGGCAAGGCATGGGTGGGCCATCAAGGCCATCGCTGTGGGCCCCCAAAGCTACGCTTGGGTTTCGGCAAAGCTATCGGCTGTGGCCCTGGGAAGGGCCCCGGGTGGGCCAGTGGCTCATCGGCTGTGGCCAGTGGCAAGGGCCCTCGGGTGTCCATGGCATCACGCTGGGCCAGTGGCAATATCGCTTTGGGGGCCCGTGGGAAACCCATCGGGTGGCCCCGCGGAAAAATGGGGTTTGGCCCAGCGGCAAAAACTATCGGTTGTGGCCAGGGGAAGGCCCTCGGTTGTTCAGTGGGAACCACGGCGTGGCCACGGGGAAAAACTATCCTGTGGGCCCGTGCAAGGGGGACGGCGGGGGCATGCATGGGGCCACGGGAGCAAACGGCGTGGCCCCGGGAAAGCCCTCGGGTGGTCAGTGGCAAGGGGGGTGGCTTTTGGGCCGCGGGAAAGTCGGCTGTGGGGCCAGTGGGAAGGATCGGGGTTGCCAGTGGGGAAGGCCCCCGGCTGTGGGCCCGTCAAAGCCATCGGGGTGCCACGCAAAACTAATCGCTTGGGCCACGGGAAAGCATTTTGGCTGTGGCCAGCGGGGAAGACCCTTGGGTAAAGTCGCTGTAAACAGTGGTTTAATCTGGACTTCCCCGGCCCGGACTGCTTTTCTACCTCATCGCAGTGAGTTAAATGGGGCCGTCTAAACTGCTTTTTAACCTTTTTTGTTTTTTAATTGTTAATAACATTTTTTTGAAATTTGGTTTTCACAGTTTTGCGCTACGTTTTTAAAACGATAAAGAAATCGTGAAAAACCCCCTTTAAAGGGGCAGTGCCGTTCAGAAGGGGAAAAAT
>NC_061824.1:16060649-16068149 GCF_019202785.1 Penaeus chinensis
CTGACACCACATGTAATTCTTCTTCAGGTATTACCTAATTCACAAAAAACAAACATAAAGGAGTTTATTAGTTGTGAGCACGTGCAGATCCAATGACCAAAAGAATCGAGTAAAAAAAGAAAGAATAAAACCCCAGATATTTGAATTCTGTAGCGTGATGTACAATATCAATTTAAGCCTAACCATATTATTTACCGGTGATTTATGTGTTGATGCGTGTGTTTAATTACACGTTATCTTGTTATGTCTGTAATAAAGAACTGTCGCAAGCCGTCAGTTTGAGTGCAAGTAACTTGCACTCAAACTGACGGCTAACTTCGCAACAACCTGTTACTTGAGACGGTACAAATCTTAGATATCCACTTGCAAAATGTCTAGAATCACATATAATAAACGGTACGTGGACTTAAAGAGATCTTTAACGAGCTTTAATGTCAGGGTCACTTGACTTGTATGATGTAACCTCAGCATCGTACAAGTATTTAAGGTACGACCTTCTCTTGCCCAGCACATGCCCCTTGTCTATCAGTCCGGCTTTATTCTAGACAGTGAACACACCTTGCCTTTTCCAAAAGATAAGTGGGTAACATGAATGAATCTTGAATGTAGCATATGCTTTCCAATTCTACTGTTATTACCTTGCCACTGTCTGCCTACGCGCCAACGTCACTCCCCTCCCTCTGTCCCATTCTAAACCCTTTCCCCGCTCTCCCTTTACCCCGAGAACAATGCAGCTACGGACCTTTCAAAAGCAAACATTGCTTCATCCTGCTTCACCAATGCGGCGCGTCGCTGCATGAAAGCACTAGGTCTATTCGTAGTAAGAGCTTTAGGATATTGCATTGTAGCTCGCTCCAGGCAGATATCTAAATCTCATTTATATGAACTCATTTGTTCTTTCCTGTTTTTAGAAATCAGTGGAAGATTAAACAATAACAGTGAAATACTTGCTTCTCACATCAACAAGCAGAACAGCGCCATTTATCATCAATATCCTCTGGGCAGCAGGCGGAGGGGAGTTCGTGTGTTAGAGAAGAGTTTAACTGGCTCTGTGTAGAGCCGAGTTCAGCTCCGTTCAGCGACGCAGCTGGTAACAAGAGGGCAATTGAAGGAAGAAGCAAATTCACCAGCCGGAGGAACCTTTCGGTCCTGGGACAGAGTCGAAGGCTGACGTGGGACGCCGACCTACAGCGGGAACAACGACTGACCGAAGGATGGGAAGTCATTGTGTTTATTAGACATTGGAGGAAAGGAAGCTATGCGTTAAATGACATTTAGCCCAAGGACAAAAAGGAAAAAGAAAACAAACCGAGCACACACCGGATGTTCGAATTTGTTTTCCTGTCTAGATTTTTCCTGGTCTCTAGCATAGCTATTCATTAGCAGCAAGTAAATACTGATCTGATCATATGTGGCAGATGGTATGCTACGTCAACAGGTATCAAAGGGAAGGAGTGACTGGACGACAATCTCTGACTGGAGTAACTTCCTGTTCAACAGTAGTCACACTGCGCGACCTTGAAATCTAATGTTTCCCCGACTCCGGCGTATCAGATAAAGCAGTAGTCAGCCGTGGGAGGAACTGTCGGTACTATGAAACTTTAAAATCGCTCTCCTCTCATGAATCTATATAAGGTAACGATTACCTCAAACGACTGGAAAACTGTTTCTTAAACTATGTGTGGTATCTCTAGCGGCCCAGAAAAAGAATGGCAAACTCGTGAGTACCACTAAAATGTACATGTGGCAATATCAATAAGCATTTTTCTTGAACAAGTGGGGTCATCGTCGATGGTTTTGCAGCCTTTTCTTGTGTGGAGGTATATATTGTTTTCAGCAGAGAAATTACGAGTACAAGACATTTGCAGCGGCTCAAAGTGCCAGTGGGTCCTTTTAAACTTTCTGTTGATAAATGTGTCGTGACCTATTAAAAAAAAAAAAAAAAAAAAAAAAAAAAAAAAAAAAAAAATGAAAATACTGAGCAGCAACTTTTCACCGTAAAGTTTCAGTCATTCATGCTCCAGTGGGTAGACTTGCCCCGCCCTTTTCCGCATGCTATTCGTGGCATTATTCTATCACTTGGAAACGTTAAAGTTTCGCTCTTTTTGCTACACTCTACACTCTTAAGAAATATTTCACAGTGAGGTCATACATCCATTAGTCGGTCAAGTGAAGTGTCAGAGGTCTATCTGGTGTTCAAGGTTTGCATTTGGCCGACATCCGACAGAAATTGACGATAATAAAACAATGGGAGGCTAAGTGTGGCGACCTTCGCACAATGTTAGAGAAGGCCTCGCCGGGAAGGAGGTCAAGAAGGCTCCCCCGTAGTTGCTAGTTAATCCTAACGTACTTCACTCTCTATTCTTCCTCCATTATTCATATCAAAGAATAATATGCAAAAGGAAATTAATGCACATATGTTGCTATGCTACCCATGTATCGTAATTTGTAAAATCAAAAACAAAGGACAAACAAACTAAGCGGTGTTCGCGTGAAAAACGGTCAAATCCATTGTCAGGGAAATTATTTTCGTGGATTTTGTCCCTCGCTATTTTCTCTTGTTCTTGATGCGACGCAGAAACTTTCACAAAACTTGTCGGAGACTGAAAACGTGCGTTGTTATTGTAACGTACTATGATCCCACTTCCAAAATAGAGACTCAGATCGGCTCACGAATACTATATGGTGCTATGGAGGGTTTTGCCATAACGTTCACTTTCGAATCTCACGATCAACATATCACACCCTAAAGAACACCAAACATCAACACGAACTACCAAAGTCACCTTTCCGAAATCACATTAACGAAATAATAAATGTAGCACGTTAAAAAAAAACTATTCACAAGGAGAGAGTTTTGAGCGTCCTTCTCCTCCCACGACCAGCGTAGGACTGCTGACAAAATAGCTGAGGCTACCTGGCCTGGGGAAGGACGCGGGGATTCCTTAGCGTCATTCGTCGAGGCGACGGGAGGGCGGGGCATGTACACACGTACACAAACACACACACTGTATGTGTGTATATATATATATATATATATATATATATATATATATTCATTCGTATATATATATATTCATATATATATATATGTATATGTGTATGTATGTATGTATGTATATGTATGTATGTATGTATGTATGTATGTATGTATGTATGTATGTATGTATGTATGTATGTATGTATGTATGTGTATATATATGTATGTATGTATGTATGTATGTATGTATGTAAACGGACACACACACATATAGATATAGATATAGATGTATATACATCATATATATATATATTTATACATATATGTACATATGTGTATATATACATATCACATAAGTGTGTGTGTGTATGTATATATATACATATATGTACATACGTGTGTGTGTGTATATACACATATATGTACATATGCTTATATATATATATATATATATATATATATATATATATATATATATACTCACACACACATATGTACGTGTGTGTATATATACATATATGTACATGTGTGTATATATGTACATATATATATATACATATATATATATACATTATATATACACATATATATGTACATATATGTGTATATATATTTATATATACACACATGCATACATTTATGTGTATATATATATATATCTGTGTGTGTGTGTGTGTGTGTGTGTGCACACGCGCACAGACACATATATATACATATATATATATATATATATATATATATATATATATGTACATATATATGTATATGTATATATATGCATATATGTAAATGTATGTATATATATATATGTATGTATATGTGTGTGTGTATATATATATGTATATATACATAATCACATACGTATACATGTAAACATATGTGTATATATATATATATAAACATATATCTATATATCTATGTATATATATACATATATATACATATATCTATATATCTATGTATATATATATGTATATATATACATATATATATGTCTATGTATATATATGTATATATATACACGTGTGCATACATTCTCTCTCTCTCTCTCTCTCTCTCTCTCTCTCTCTCTCTCTCTCTCTCTCTCTCTCTCTCTCTCTCTCTCTCTCTCTCTCTCCCTCCCTCTCTCTCTCTCTCTCTCTCTCTCTCTCTCTCTCTCTCTCTCTCTCTTTTCCAGTCAATGCCTCGTCACCATAGCCAGAGGCCGTGCATTGTGATATCTCGTGACCTTGACTTGTCCTTAAAGAATTCGTGTTACCTTGATAATTAAGGTTTTCACATACCAGCACCAGTGCGTGAACATTTTCTCGTAATCATTGGGCCTGAAAGTGAAGTGATCTAAATAATATACAGTAAAAGAAAAGAAGTGAAAAAACTGGCAAGTCAGGTCGGGCCCTGTGTGTTCGGGGAATGACCCCACTCGCCAACCCCAACACCAGCTGCAGCACCGACCCCAACACCAGCTGCAGCATCGACCCCAACATCAGCTGTAGCATCGACCCCACCGCCAGCTGCAGCACCGACCCCGACACCAGCTGCAGCACTGACCCCAGCTCCAGGTCAGTCCTCACTACAGCAGAGCAAGCAAGAATCCAACAGTGAAATGAAGGATCTGTCATAAATGCTGCTCAAGCAGATGGAGTAGATGGTGTTTATGGTGCAGCAACAAATGGTTCAGCAATCCCAGTTCCAGGAAAGGATATTTGCGTTCCTCCTCGATCAACAGTATCCTCATCCTGCAGTGAGCCTTGGAAATGGTCAAGTGATAAGTGATGGTTCCAAATAATGTTTTGAAATGCATTACCTGGAACATTGACAGTTTACAGAAATGCAAGGCAGTATCTTCACTATGTTGATGTGTGTTGACTTCAGGATACACATATGACAAACCTGATATTACTAATCCTTCTACAAGAGGGCTTACATTAAGAATATTACTCCATCAAAGGTGATCAATGACAAACGTGACAACACATTTGCCGAATATCTTGGTGTTAAAATATTTATTGATGGTTAAACTATCACCATTATTAATGTGTATAACCCACATGATATTGTGGGGGGATTTTAATGCTCGGCATCCTCTCCTGGGCTGTGGGGGAAACACCGTAGGTTTATTATGACTCTCCAAACCACTAGTGACTCTATACAACTGTTATAACCTTTAGGAAAGATTCATGACTTAGGTGGCAAATATAGCTCTATACGATCGGCACACTCCCAAGCACTACGAAAGTCATCCCATTCTGTCAGTGATTATAAGGCGTAAGTATAACCCTCCTACTTTACAAAAGCCCGCCCCAGCCACGCTACTAAACATCATGATGAGTTTATTAAAGGGATCGGCTGCTGGTATGAAGACTTTACTCCTACCAGCCTTGATAATTTTAATGAAATTCTCTGTTAGCAAGTTGGTAACATCATTAACCAACTCCACCTATGAAACCTTGACAACCATAGGTCTCCATCCTCCAAAGGCAAACGAGAACAATACCTGAACAAAAGTCGTGAAATAAGGCTACTTAGAAAGCTTATAAAGTCTACAGTAAATCAGGTAAAGCACTTACTTAGCTAGGGACCTTGAGGTAATGAGGTAATAACTGTATATATCGATTGGCTCCACGACTCCCATGAATAATGTGTGGAGAGGAATCAACAAGATTAAAGGCAATGCATACAATGTGACTCCCCACCCTCATCCAGAAAGGCTAGCTTTGTCACTCCTCAGTAAATTATAATCTTCCATTATCCATACGCAGTTGCCTCTTTAAGTTAAAACAGAGAAATTACATTGACTATCAGGGCCAACTTTTAGAGGAGGCTGATGCCCCATTTACAAGTCATGAACTTGTATAGTAAATGCACTATTCATACATCATCTGACTCCTTCCAAAGGTACAGGTAAAGGGAAGAAATCCTCTTCTTGATCTCTTTAACTTAACATATTCTTCGGGCATCTTGCCCACTACCTGGAAACAAGCTACCATTATTCCCATCCCAAAACCAGTATACCCTGATGAATTTGGACCAATTTTTCTGACATCCTTGCTCTTTAAACCTGTGAAAGATTTCTCACTCGTCTGCTCCACCAGATCAAAGATCAAATTCATCCATCAGTCTTTGGTTTCAGAAAAGGGAAAGGAACACAAATGTTTTTAGCCCAGTAACCAAATGAAAGTAATGCACAGTCTTCTTCGTAGATTTTAAAAGAGCATTCGACAGAGCCTCTCCTACTACAATCCTTCATGAATTAACTATTCTAGGAATTAAGGGCAAGATGGAGTATTGTCCCCTTCATTATTTAAAATCCTTATACACTCGTTTTGCAAACTCAACAGTGAGTTAGGAGACCTATGCAGCATCACATCCTATGCTGATGACATTTTTATTCAGGTCTTCGATAGGGGGGAATATGTTTTCCAGAAGTTCAGCAAAAGGTGTGCTTCCCTTGGACTCACAGTCAACCCTATCAAGACTAAGTACATTTTCAAATCTCATAAATTGCCATACATTCCAAGGTTAGGTGGATAAGTTATTGCAAAAATTGACACCTATAAATATATTGGTGTCATGGTGATTGCTCCCCACCTCATGTCCCACAATTCTCGCTTCACACGAGAAATTGTTCAAAACATCAGAGCGTTGCTTGGAACGTTTAAGACATTTACAATATATAAATTACAGATACATAGGTGCCTCCCTATGAGCCTTAAGGTTGATGTACATATCACTTGTTAGATCCATGATAGACTATGAGAGCCTAGTTCTTAGTATGTTGCCACAGAATTGTCTCAGACCTCTTGAAGTCTTATAAAAAAGTCTATGAGAATCATTCTTGGCTGCCCAATAACTGCTAAAGTTCTTAAGGAAAGAGCTAGATTTCCCTTCCATTCACAGTCGTATCACCCAGCTCAACACCATACTCGGCATCAGACTTCTGCAGCTTCAATTCAGACAAATTTCCCTTGCTTTGTCCAAATGAGATTAATTACAGAGTTCGATATGCCCGGCGCCCTCGATACTCCAATCTGATACAGTTAAACCTAGAATGGAAGGCCAAAACGGCCCAACTATTCTCAGCTTCAATGTGTGGAACATTGATGCTGTTAACATCCCAGAAGCAACACTTACTGCACCATGACATAGATCACACGCATATGTTCATATTGACAAATCAACAGGGCCTAAATCCATGACTTCAGGAACAGAATTGAAAGGCCATTACCTGAAATATATAGATGAAATTCTCCATCCCTCCTCATGGTACCCCCCTCCACTTGCAATTTATTGTGATGCCTGTACCTGGTACTCACGGAGCAGCTGGGATTGGCGTAGTAATTCCTGACATTTCTCTCAAAGAAAATGTACGAATTTCCAACTGCTCAAGCACAACTGATTCCGAGTCAGTAGCCATATACCATGCCATCAAAAAAGGTAGTAGTGAACAGTCACGACACCTAGCTGCCTTCTCTGACAGTCAGGGTGCACTCTATAGACTTATTGCATTTAGTCCAGGGAAC